>NW_007378093.1:89471-103908 GCF_000475195.1 Diaphorina citri | reverse complement strand
TGAGTCAGGTTTTTTTCCCTAGTCATCCCATATGGAATTCCCTAACTATTCTTTGAAGTGTGAATGATAAAATAGTAGGTACCTAACTAACTAACAGACTATTCTAAACTCTAATTAGTAATCAACTAATTGTAGTTTTAAGTACCTACTTACCTACCTCTTTTATATATTTTCTTTTCGATGTTTAAAAAAAAAAGGATTTATTTAAAGAAGAGGTTTTTGATAGAGGGATCTGTAACTGCTGAGGTCTTACCGTCCCGAAATCCAAGAGAGAAGGAAGACAGGATAGGAGAAAGCCAGCCGTTCCGAGAACAAGCCTTATCTGTTTAGGATAAAGTTCGCCCCCGGTGGGAATCGAACCCGCGACCTATTAGGAGAAAGCCAGCCGTGCTACCCTCCAAACTAACTAGGCTAATCTCTCTACGGTAGAAATAACTTTGTAGGTATGTAGCTAGGTAGTACCTACCTGATTCTTTCTTTTAAATAAATATGAGTACTTAGATACATAGGTAGGTGTACAAGACATAGGTACTTATTCTCTTATAAGTAAATGTAGATAAATAGATATAGGCCGGTAAGTTAAGTAGATACTTATATACCTAGATAATTAATCTCTGAAGTTTGATAAGGGAATACTCCAAGCATAGGTATAAAGTAAGTGCTGAGGTTTGATTAATTTCATTGACCTTTAAGTAGGTACTTAATACTTTACTAAGTAGGTACTTCTCTACCGTACTAATCTTTCGCAAGTTGTGGTTCGATGGAATACCTGTAGGTATACATATTAATTGAATTCAATAATTCAATTCAATAATAGTGCTTATTTATACTGCTCGCATAGAACTGAAAAGTCCCTTTACTCCAGCAGTAGGCTAGTACTATTATTGTGGTCAAATTCTCAAATTATATGAGGATAAAATTCCATACCTCGGCTGGGATTGAACCCACTCTCTCCTGTTTACCAGGCGAGCGCCTTGACCACTACACCACCGAGGTAGGACCACTACACCACCGAATTGTACCTAACTTCTTTTTATCATAGGTAGTATAGGTACCAGTAAGTACCTAGGTATGTACGTATAACGTCTAACGTATTGAAATTTTAAATAGTCCAACATATGACCATTTAAACAGGAAGTATGTAGATCAGATCAGTCTAGCTGGCGAATTTTAAACAGGGAGTAGACCAGCCTAAGATTTCCCTTGCTGAAGAAATAGCAAAGGTTGAGTGCGAAGGGCATCCACTCGTAAAAATTTTGTAGCCAAAAGTCCACTCATCTGGTAAAAATATTTACTCATCTCTATCCCAATGGAAGGACAATCACTCATCTCGAAAAACGTAAAACTATACCAAATGTCAACCTAAAATTAATCACCCTAGCTAGGGCTGATTGAGAGGCTGGCCGAAAAAAGCCGACCTCGTCAGAAGACGGGAAAAGTCGAAGGAAGAAGTTTATCAGTACCTAAATCAGAAGTGAAGACCCAAAACCCATTGTTGCATCAGCTGACAGCAATTAAAATTCAATCATCGAGGCCATGGGTTCATTTGCTTTTCTTAGGCCATTAAAAAAAAAGGTACATACTCGTAGGTATTTCCTATGAACGAATTTGGCAATGAAATTAGATTTTACAGTCTGATTACTGATAAGATTAGAATCACTAAAAAAAGTAAAAAAGTCTTGCAAAATTTGTAGGTAATTTGTAATTTTGCCATTTAATGGCCTTCCACTGACTCAATATTTTCTCTCCTTGCTGGGACTCGAACCTTTATACCCTTGGTTATGAACCCTAGGTATGAACCTTTGCAAACAGAAACTTGCATTTTCACTTTCAAAAAGATCTGTAATTTATACACTTGGGAGTCTTGGGACAGGGAATAAGGAGCCCAGATATTATTTCTGGGCGTCCAAAGGAGGTTTTCAACCCCGATCCTTTCAACATCATGAGATACTTTATCAAGGACACGGAAAGTGAAAAATAGGTGCAGAAAAAGCTTAGTAACTCAGTACCTATCAAAAATATGATCCACGAGTATTTTGTACATACATATGTTATATGTAACGAGTATCTTAGTAAAAGGTACAACACAAAGACGTGAAAAGAAAAATAGAATAAAAAAAACTTACCAAAAATTGACTCGGTGTGTAAACTGGATTCAAAAAAGAGGGGTAAAAGCGCGAGAGCTTTAAAATTGAGTGAATTCGAAGAAAAAGCTTTTAAAAAACGAAAGTTTTAATTTAAAATTGAACTTTAAATTCAACTAGAGAGAGTAAGAATTAAGTCACCGAAAATTTACTTTTTCAAAAGAACAGTTTCACAAAAGAGTGTTCTTAGAGCGAATTAACTGCAAATGCTGATGGTCTGAGGTGTGTGCTCGGCCTTTATATACTCGGGCCGAAAACCGCCTCCAGAGGCCGTTATCAAAACCATCTCTCCATACAGTCCCATTTAGATTGTAATCAGGGACAAAAAATGCCAAAGGACACTCCTACTTGAGGAAATTAATTGAATTTAATTGGAAAAAATAGGTAATTAAATGAAAAAAGAGGCAAAAATAGGCAATTAAATTAAAAAAGAGGCAAAAATGAAGTAATTATGATTAATTAAATAAAAAGAAGGCATCGAATTGGTGTGTTTTAGAGGAGTTATTATTATTATTATTATTATTATTATTATTATTATTATTATTATTATTATTATTATTATTATTATGCCCTTTTCACGCCCATACAATCGTAAGAACAAATATCATTATTATTTGGACAATTTTTTTAACATGTTTTTTTGGTGGTGTGTCTGATGAAATACATGAAATTTGGGCCAGATTTTTCCTCGTAAGTCACATGGGTTGGGCCTTTTTTTCATTAACCTAGAAATCTAGAGACTGGCGACAGACTGCATTGAAAGAGGTGTGTAGCCATGTGTGGTCTAGCCGTCTAGCTATGGAGTCTAGGACTGTATAGGACAAGCTACTAGGAAGTCTTGGGCACTCTAGGGTCTACTATTATTAAAGCCCGATTAGCCACCCTAGTTAGCTTGGAGGATAGCGCGTCTGCCTTGTAAGGGCTAGGTCGCGGGTTCGATTCCCGCCCGGGGCGGATTTTATCCTCAACAGATAAGGTTCGTTCTCGGAGTTAGTTGGTAGAGAACGCCTCTGGCGTTAACCTTGCCTAGTGGTTACCTTCCACTCAAGAGTCTATTATGATTATTGCCTATACGTAGTAAAATCTACCCAACGATATATTTTTACATTTAGTTATTTAAGTCTGCGGACTCTGTAGTAATAGGTAGGTTCCTTTAAAAAAATCATTCAAAATAAAAAAAAAGCCCACTTCGTTAGACCCCCCCCCCCAAACAGCTGTTTTTTGGCTACTTGTTGCTCGTCAGCTTCACACAACACCACGAGAGGTGGGTGTTAACACCTTCGCTCCCCTGTGCGCAAACTCCGGCAGTCATGTGGCGTGACTGAGTAAGCTTTTGCCGTCACCGTCCATTCAGTCGAAATATCGATCCCCGAGGGCCTTAACGTGTTAGTGAAACGATATAAATACTTACATAATAATAAAATACTGCCTGTCTATAGCTTTATTTCTGTCTGAGCTTTTCATAATTTTTGTCTGAGAGCTTTTCATTTTTTGGTAAAATAGGTACATATCTGCCTAATTTTTGGTAGGTGAATGTGTTACACGATAGGTTACTTTTAAAAAGAAGAGATGAGATCTTATTGAAAAGTGTTGCTTTTGGTCTGAACTTTTCATATGTTTGTGAGCTTGTCATCAGTTAATTTAATTATCCTTCATGTTTTTGCGGATACTATACTTACTTTACTCTCTATTCTTAAGTACTTTTAAATCCTTCTAATTCTTTATTTGTTACTTTTAAAAAGAAGAGATGAGATCTTATTGAAAAGTGTTGCTTTTGGTCTGAACTTTTCATATGTTTGTGAGCTTGTCATCAGTGAATTTAATTATCCTTCATGTTTTTGCGGATACTATACTTACCTACTCTCTATTCTTAGGTACTTTTAAATCCTTCTATAAATTCTTTATTGAGGAAAGTACCTAAACAATGGTTTCCTATTTCGTTCTCATTGGTGTTCTCGCGTTGACTTTTTGGTGTCTGAGACCGAAAACTTTTCATTGGTGAATTTTTAGTGGGACCTTTTTTTTCATCAGTCGAAAATTCAAACCGTTTTATAAAGTCGGCAATTGGTAATCAACGATTTATAGCCTTTGAGAACTTTTTGGGCGCTTTTTCTTTTGTGGTTCAGGCCCCTTCTATGCGGACATTTTTTAGACATTAGTTTTTTTATCAATTTAAAAAAACTGAAACTGCAGGACCTCTTTTTTGGGTGTTAGATCCTTTTGATTTGTGGAATTTCCATTTCTTTTCTCAAGTGAAAGTGTATTGTGCGTTTTTTGGTGAATTATTTCAAAGTCCGTTCTGAGTGACGAATGGTGATGTTACGGGGCTGCTTACTCAGCGGTGCGGTAAGTGATTCTCATCATAACCTTGTACAATGGAACCTCGATTATTTCAACTAACTGAGACCGGGGGTAGTTGAAATGATCGAGGTTGAAATAATCACTTTCTATGATCTTTTCCTCTGATAAGATAGGATATCCTTTGAAAGATAGAAAAAATAATAAAGGAAGGACGGGCTAAAAAAACAATGGATTTTGGAGTTGAAATAATGGAAGTTGAAATAATCGAGGTTCTACTGTAGTACACAAAAAGCCCAAAGTGGCTGAGGTGTAAGGCAACCCTAACTTTGAGGGAAAATAAATAATAGTGCTTCTTTATACTGCTCGCATAGGACTGAAAAGTCCCTTTACTCCAGCAGTAGGCTACTACTATTATTGTGGTCAAATTCTCAAATTATATTGAGGATAAAATTCCATATTTCGGCTGGGATTGAACCCACGCCCTCCTGTTTACCAGGCGAGCGTCTTGACCACTACACCACCGAGGCAGGAACATGCTACTATCTACTTGTTTTTATTGGGTTGGGGTAAATTTTTAGGTACTTTGTGATAGTTAAGCTCAGCATGATACCCAAGCGTTCTCGGTACAGCTTGATTAACAGCTTGAGGTTTGATCGTCTTATCATCCCAAACAAGAGAGGTCTCATTGCCCCGGAGTTGAAAAAAAGGAAGGGAGGATAGGAGAAAACCAGCCGTTCCGAGAACGAACCGTATCTGTTTAGGATAAAGTCAGCCCCGGATGGGGATCGAACCAGCGACCTAGGTCTTACAAGGCAGACTCTAACCCTCCAAGTTAGGCTGGGCTCGGTAAAGCTTGATTTCTTGATTAGATCTATGTCCACTTTAATCGCTCGCCAAGCCTTGCCTCGTGATGACAATACGCCCATCATTCACATTGACAATGTCATATGACAGTCATTCCGTTTGATGATGATGATGATTACCTAAAAACAGGGTTGGGAAAACCGGGACTGAATGAACGAAGTGAATTAGGAGAAAGCCAGCCGTTCCGAGAACGAACGTGATCCCATCAGGATAAAATCCGCCCTGGGCGGGAATCGAACCCGCGGCCTAGCGCTTACAAGGCAGACGCACTACCAACGTTACCTTATTATTAAAATAAAGTGTAGCTGAGAGCAACGACCACAGAGATTTTGATCTCAGTTCTGTAAGGCTCTTTCTAGGAACGGCTGACCTTCTATTTTATCCTTCTTCTGTAGGCGTATTTCGGGACGATAAGACCTTCCTCCCTCGATAAGACCTTTCCCTTACCAGTTCACTTTGCCAAACCTCTTATTTTAGAAAAGGAGGTCTGTCAAAGGAAACTGGTGGGCCAGCTCTCCTCGATTGTCCTTTTGAAGCTCAAGTGTAACCCCTTTTGCCAGTCCTAATTCAAAGTCCACTTTTTCGACGACCGTTGTCCGAAAATAATACCTAGAGATGAATAAATTGATAATGGGCAAGTAGTCATTATAGTCAATGTTATAGTCATGCTGTTGTCACCTGGGCAACTCGAGGGCAAACAACAAGTTGTGACTTAATTCGACCAACAAGTTGCGTCAGCCTTTCTGATCCGACCCCTTTGACGACTTTCGTCACCTTCTTTTGAATCCAGCCTTTTTTTTCCTCTCCCTCATAATTTACATGTACTTAATTATAATTATAATGGTAATTCATGACTTATGGTTTGAATTATAATGGTAATAGAACGCTTTAAAGGTTGCCAATTGGCTGCCACCTAACTCTTTGACCTTTTTCTTTTTCTTCCTACACATTTTCTTTCTTTACCTCACCCTCTACTTCTTCCTTTTCCTCTTCTGCCCTGCCTCCTTTCTCTTCCTCCTCTTCCTCTTTTTTTTTCTCTCCTCTTCCTCGGCCTCTTTGCTACTCCTTCTTCTTCTTCCTCGTCTTTTTTTCTTCTCCTTCTTTTTCTTCTCTTCTTCTTTATCCTTGTTTTCGCATGATTCCCTATAATTATTTATTATAGTTGTAATTAACTCTCGAGTTGAAGGTTACCCCTTGGCGACTTAAATGTCAAAGGCGTTCGCTACCACACAACTCTTCCTCTTTGACCTCCTTTTCTTTTTTCTTCTTCTCCTTTCTCCGAATTCTTCTCCTTCTCCAGAATCTCTACATCCTCTTTCTCTTCTCTTCCTTCTTTCCCGTAATATTTCGTTCTCTTCCTCTACCATCTCCTCGTATTTCTTGTCTTCCTACTTCTTCTCGTTTTCTTCTTTCTCCTCTTCCTAAGTTCCTACTCGTTCTTCTCCTCTTCTTCTTCCTCTTTGGCGTAAACCTTTTTTTCCCCTCTCGCCTTTAACTTTAATCTTTCTCAATTTTGCTGAACTTCCTTCATTTCTCTTTGCTTTTTTTTTTCTCCTTTTTACAGTTTTCTCATCATTCGAGCCCTTTTTTGGATTTCGCCTTTTTACTTTTTCAATAGGTATCCCTTGTTCTGGATGTCTCTTTTTTCTTTCTCTTCATCTTGCTTCTTCTCCCCCTCGTCCTTATTTTTATTATCATCTTTTTTATTCCTGTCCCCTCATTATTTTATTCCTTTTCTAGATTTTTCCACGTCAGTCGTTCTGAATTTTACTTTTTTTTTAATATCCCTTGTTCTGGATGTCTCTTTTTATCGGGATAAAATTCCATACTTCGGCTGGGATTGAACCCACGCCCTCCTGTTTACCAGGCGAGCGCCTTGACCACTACACCACCGAGGCAGGAACATGCTACTATCTACTTGTTTTTATTGGGTTGGGGTAAATTTTTAGGTACTCGATGATAGTTAAGCTCAGCATGATACCCAAGCGTTCTCGGTACTCCCAAACAAGAGAGATCTTATAGCCCCGGAGTTGAAAAGAAGGAGAAAACCAGCCGTTCCGAGAACGAACCGTATCTGTTTAGGATAAAGTTAGCCCCGGGTGGGGATCGAACCAGCGACCTAGGTCTTACAAGACAGACTCTACTCTTTAAGTTAGGCTGGGCTCGGTAAAGCTTGATTTCTTGATTAGATCTATGTCCACTTTAATTACTCTAAGCCAAGCCTTGCCTCGTGATGACAATACGCCCATCATTTACATTGACAATGTCATATGACAGTCATTCCGTTTGATGATGATGCTGATTACCTAAAAACACGGTTAGGAAAACCGGGACTGAATGAACGAAGTTAATTCAAAGTTTAAACTCTGAACATTTTCAGTACCAAAGGAGTTGGCCAGCCTAGTTACCTTATTATAAAAACAAAGTGTAGCTGAGAGCAAATACCATATTAGAGATTTTGATCTCAGTTCTGTAAGGCTCTTTCTAGGAACGGCTGGCCTTCTATTTCATCCTTCTTCTGTATTCGATCTCGGGACGATAGGACCTTCCTCCCTGTTGCTCGATAGGAAGCAACGTTCCCGCGCAACAATTGTTGGCAATTTTGTTGCGAAAACAGCGCTCGTTTACGGGACGCCTTGCATACCGACGGCTTTTTATCAGTAGAATTTCGTTTTTTGTGGACATTTTACTATAATTTTTTGTCTATTTTATCGGAAAGCAGTTGCTCGATAGGAAGCAACGTTCCCGCGCAACAATTGTTGGCAATTTTGTTGCGAAAACAGCGCTCGTTTACGGGACGCCTTGCATAGCGACGGCTTTTATCAGTAGAATTTCGTTTTTTGTGGACTTTTTTTTGTAAACATTTTATTATCATTTTTTGTCTATTTTATCGGAAAGCGATCAAAATGGTGCGGTGTTGTTGATTACTTCAGTTTTTTTCCACACTTTTTCTTTTGTCATCCACTTCATCATCCATCATCATGACGGTTCTCGAGATGCTGATGATTATTTTAGCTTGGAATCTCTGTTTGTTTGGTCGTTCGTTTCTTTGTTTGTATGGGCAAATTTCGCAGCCAACAATGGCCGATCACTGAGAGTTAATAGTGTTAAGGGTTTTCTTTGACGTCACCCATTTGATTTACACAGGCCAGAACTCCTTGAACTCTGGATTAACTGAAAACTCTCTGTAGTAAGATCAAGCATAAGTCACTTTAACTTGGCCGATTGACTTGAAACTTGGCTCACTCAAGTCTATGTGATTTTATCGGTTTTAATTTTGTGTTTTTTTTTTTTTACGGCAAGATCCACCGAGTGATCCTAAACTATTCTTGGACTATCTTTGGGACCAGAGGACCATTCTGATAAGGACAAAATGGGTGTCAACTCCAACTGTATCAATGTAAGTTTTAAAAAATAATAAATGAATAGAAATAGTGGTACTGGGCCAATCATTTTTCAGGTTTATTTTCCACCCAGCTGTTCCAAGAATGAACCATATCGGTTAAGGACAAAGTTTGCCCCAGGTTGGAATCAAATTCATAACCGGTACTTGTGCAGAAGTCACGTCAGTGGAATATTATGCTACAAAAGGAACTGGCATAAACGAGCAGTGACCAGTGTTATTATAGGGTTAGGTTAAATGCAAGAAGGAGTTTTCACAATTAAAGCAGTGATTAGTGTTATAGGGTTAGGTTAGATACAAAAAGGAGCTTTTCTTTTCCATGGATGTGACTTCTGCATAATTACGTCATAACCTAGCATTTGAAATTTAAGTGTGTTCCCTTTCTAGCTAAGTGGGCTGGTTTTCCTTAGAGCTAAAAAAAAAAAAAAAAATGGCTGTGACTAAATCCTATTTCAAGTCCAGGTCAGGTCTCGGGTAACAGAATAGGAAATATGAATCATAAGCGAATTATTCATTGTTTGCTAATGCTTAGTAAAAAAAATAGTGAACCAAGTACTTGGGTGAGTACCTACCTAAGCACCTAACCTAATACTTCTCTCTTGATTGAAGACTCAGTAACTTTGTGAAGTTCCATACGAATAAATTGTAAAAGAAATAACTTATACTCTTCACTGGATTCACCATGGTGAAGTGAACTAGTTATTTTTTTTTTTACAATCTATTAATACTACTTAAAGTAGGTACCTATGGAATTTTAATCAATCCTAGGTTACTCACAGTGCACTGAGCCTTTATCAGTTTTGAGTGCATGATTATTCCTAAGGTAATTTCATGTGTCAATGGTCAGTTTACTTGTACTCTATTTGTGATGCATGACTAAACGATATGTAAAATTTAGATCATGGTCAAGGTTTTGTTAAAATTCACACTTGAATAACTTAATAGCATACTCTGTTAAGTACTATCAGTATTCAGGTTAATGTTCTAATGGAATCTAACGAGTACAAATTCTATGTCGGTGCTCACTGCATTAAAGGTGTCTAGGTTTGATAGAGCAATTGGGAAAAATCTGTATAACACACTTCTAGTACAAATTAGCATACAATGTGTTGGTCATTTTGTGCATATCCAGCAAAGAATACCTATTTTCCTTACTTACCTACTTTCCTTGTTAGTTACTTATAGCTGGGTCTAACATTTCATGCTACTAGTGTGTGTTAACCTTTGCAACTGCCCAGATATGCTATGCCCAAACAGTCTCCGAGCATTTTCAAAAGTTAAGGCTAAAACCAGAGTGGAGCGGAGAGTTTGTCCACAAAATACACAAGTGTACCAAGTTTCAAGCCAATAGGCCTCGTAGAAGTGAATCAAATGTTAGTTACAAGATTTGACCCATTCCATACCCCATACAGAGGTAAAAGAAAGATGTTTGATAGAGAAACTGTAATGTAACTGCTAAGGTCTTACCGTCCCGAAAGCGAAAAGGGTAGACAAGACAGGATAGAAAAAAAGCCAGCCGTTCCAAGAACGAACCTTATCTATTTAGGATAAAATCCGCCCCGGGTGGGAATCGAACCCGCGCTTTACGTTTTTAGGCTAACAAACACTTCACCATGTGACGTAGACCCATGCATTAGTCTGTCTAGTAACAGTGAAAAAATGTCTGACCTTATTTCATCATGGTAAGTAGGTCTGACTCATTAGGTCATTACTCAGGTGGTTACGTTTTTTCTGCTTTCTAAAAAATGGCATATTTGTAATCAGCTGACATGAAATTAAGAAATCTATTGCATCATTCCTTGTGATTGAATGATGTCTATTTACATGGTTTTTTTATTGCTCTGTTGCACTATAATACCTACCTAAGTACTTGAGTACCTACTTAGAACCTTAGAAGTAGGTAGTTAGTTAGATTTTCTAATGAAAGGGCATAATATGTAGGTAGATTTGTATAAGCTTAACCCATCTTTTGGCGCTGTTGCCCCTACATCTAAGCATTAGAGTGGGCTTTTTGTGTATGGTCGTAAGCTGCATGTGTAGGTAAATAGGTACAGACCACTAAACATTCAAAGTTTTTGGACCAAGTGAAAAAAACACTTGTTAAATGGCAAGTCCTAAACTAAAACCATTACTTAAGTATCCTATTTATAAAACACGCATGACGTCCGTGCATGAGACATGAGGCCTAGATAAATACGTACCTATGCTTCAGTCCATTTCCTAAAAATATCAAGGCTAAATCAGCATATGCGAGAGTTTGTGATGTGTCTGATGAAATACATGAAATTTGGGCTAGATTTCACATAGGTTCACATGGTTGGGTTGGGCCTTTTTTTTATTAACCTAGAAATCTAGAGACTGACGACAGACTGCATTGAAAGAGGTGTGTAGCCATGTGTGGTCTAGCTATGAAGTCTAGGACTGTATAGGACTAGCTAGAATAGAATTATGTGGTGTAAGACTAGGAAGTCCAAGGTACTGATGGTCTTTTACTAAAGCCCGATTAGCCAGCCTAGTTGGCTTGGAGGATAGCGGGTCCACCCTGTAAGCGCTGGGTCGTAGGTTCGATTCCCGCTCGTCGACGGATAAGGTTCTTTCTCGGAAGGGCCGACTTTCCCCTATCCTGTCTTCCTTCTCTCTTCGCTTTCGGGACGATAAAACCTTAGCAGTTACAGTTCCCCCTATCAAACCTATAAAAAAACCGCTCTTTTCCAGAAAGAACTTTTTCCTTCATATTTCGCAAAAGTTCAGCTTATGACGTTTTAGGTATTTACAAAGGGGGAAAACTTTTCAATGGCGTCATTGCATAACCACTTATAAAAGTTGCTGCAACGTCAAAGTATGGCGAAACCCGAAGTTGTAAAAGGTTGCTTTTATAAACAGAGACTGTAAGTACAAATTTTAAAATAAGGAGCGTCAGGTAGGTACCTACATATTTTAAATTTAATACTTCATTTTCTTCCACCTAACCCCAGACTATTAGGTACTCATTAGATATTTGTGCTTTATTTAGACTGTCGAATTAGGACATGTAGTCCCTTTATCTCAGTACTTATTTTAATATTGCACCACTTCATTTATTTTAATCATCAAAGCTTGGTCGAACCATCAAACAAAGGTACAAAAAAGACCTCACTTCGTTCGAAACCCTTAAAAAAAACAGCTGTTTTTCGGCTACTTGTTGATCGTCGACATTACCACAACCTCACGAGAGGTGGGTGTTAACACCTTCGCTCCCCTGTGCGCAAACTCCGGCAGTCATGTGGCGTGACTGAGTAAGCTTTTGCCGTCACCGTCCATTCACCATTCAGTCGAAATATCGATCCCCGAGGGCCTTAACGTGTTAGTGAAACGAAATAAATACTTACTTAATAATAATAAAATACTGCCTGTCTATAGCTTTATTTCTGTCTGAGCTTTTCATAATTTTTGTCTGAGAGCTTCTCATTTTTTGGTAAAATATTTGCCTAATTTTTGGTGGGTGAATGTGTTACACTATACCTACTTTACTTTTTAACGTATGCGATCTTATTGATAAAAGAAGAGATGAGATCTTATTGAAAAGTGTTGCTTTTGGTGTGAACTTTTCATATGTTTGTGAGCTTGTCATCAGTTAATTTAATTATCCTTCATGTTTTTACGGATACTATACTTACCTTAGGTACTTTTAAATCCTTCTAATTCTGTAATGAGGAAAGTTCCTTTCGGGTTACCCACTTTACCATCTGATTCAAGTGGGTACCTGAGATTTGACAACCTCTTCATTTGACGAGAGTAAGAAGTGCCTGTCAGAACTGTCTGAGGTACGTGAGATGTCTGAAATATGTATTATTATTTTGTGTAAGCCGATTTTAAATGGTGTTAGTATCACTGTATAACTTATACAGTATAACGTACCTATAACTGCTATGTTTTTTTGGTGACGGGGGGTTTTACCTTCCTTTCGGCGACAGACTACCCGCCTCCTTACATTAACTTCACCCAGCCTGAGTGGGGCCGGGAAAAGCCAACACCCGATTGCCCAGATGGTCACCCATCCGGATAGCAACCACGCGCATTGTTGCTTAACTGTGATGGTTCATAGGGAACGGGTGGATTCCACGTGCTATCGCCGCTGCTGGCCTTATGTAGGAAAATAAATACAAGGAACAAATTTCACAGGTTTTATTTAGCAAAATACAGAGACCAAATAAGTCCATTAGAAAAGCAGTCAGGAAAATTGGCATAAAAAAGTAAAAACTCAATAATCTATAGAGCACAATTTTTATTTGTGGAAGCCGAAAAAAATACACACAAAGAACAATAAAATTCCATTTAAATCCGCATTGTGTGGTAGAAAAAGCTCGAGACCTAGGTCTCTCATAGATACCTTACACAATCATTAGTAATGTCATTATTTCCAAGTAATGATGATGAAAAATCAGAAAATCCGGAATTCTATCATTAGTAATGTCATTGTGTAAGGTACCCTTCAGACGAACAGACCTAGGTGTCAAGGTTTTTCCGCCACACAAGTCCCTACTGTCTGACAAATCTGGGTCTGTCAGGCGGTCTGACAAACCTGGGTCTGCTAGACTGTCTAACAAGTGTCGGGAATAAGGCTGCACGCGTAGACGCGCGACTTTGAGTAGCCCGTAGTCGGCTGCAAATCCAAATCTATGAAAATGACAGAGACCCTTTATAGACTCTATATTTAATATAGGTCTGGTTTTGCAGGCGACTATACGTGCTACTAAAAGTCCCGCGTTTACGCTTCTAATTTGCGACGGGCCTAAAGTTGAGTTGTATCTCTGATGGTAAATTTCACCAATAACTTAATCAGAGATTCCACTAATAGGAGAATTTTTAATGATCAAAAGGAGTTTTTAATGATCCAAACAGGAGGAGTTTTTTCGTTCTCATTGGTGTTCTCGCGTTGACTTTTTGGTGTCTGAGACCGAAAACTTTTCATTGGTGAATTTTTAGTGGGACCTTTTTTTTATCAGTCGAAAATTCAAACCGTTTTATAAAGTCGGCAATTGGTAATCAACGATTTAGCCTTTGAGAGAACAGAACTTTTTGGGCGCTTTTTCTTTTGTGGTTTAGGCCCCTTCTATGCGGACATTTTTTAGACATTAGTTTTTTTATCAATTTAAAAAAACTGAAACTGCAGGACCTCTTTTTTGGGTTTTGGGTGTTAGATCCTTTTGATTTGTGGAATTTCCATTTCTTTTCTCTAGTGAAAGTGTATTGTGCGTTTTTTGGTGAATTATTTCAAAGTCCGTTCTGAGTGACGAATGGTGATGTTACGGGGCTGCTTACTCAGCGGTGCGGTAAGTGATTCTCATCATAACCTTGTACAGTAGAACCTCGATTATTTCAACTAATTTTGGACCGGGGGGAGTTGAAATGATCGAGGTTGAAACGATCACTTTTTACATGATCTTTTCCTCTGATAAAATAGGATAGATATCCTTTGATGGAAAAAATAATAAAGGAAGGACGGGCTAAAAAACAATGGATTTTGGAGTTGAAATAATAGAGAGTTGAAATAATCGAGGTTCTACTGTAGTACACAAAAAGCCCAAAGTGGCTGAGATGTAAGGTGTAAGGCAACCCTAACCTTGAGGG
The DNA here is from genome assembly GCF_000475195.1 of Diaphorina citri. Taxonomy (NCBI): domain Eukaryota; kingdom Metazoa; phylum Arthropoda; class Insecta; order Hemiptera; family Psyllidae; genus Diaphorina; species Diaphorina citri. The sequence continues at coordinate 89,586 of NW_007378093.1, read as the reverse complement.
AAAATAAATAATAGTGCTTATTTACACTGCTCGCATTGAATTTTCGACCTTTTAAAGTTATTTTTTCGGAGTTTTGACCTCAGATTTGGATTTTTTCCCAACTTTTTACATAGTA
>NW_007378093.1:80522-89322 GCF_000475195.1 Diaphorina citri | reverse complement strand
CGATTATTTTTTATAATCGATTACGATTACGATTATCAATAATAATCGATTATCATAATCGATTATTCCCAACACTAGATCAAACTCGAAGTCTTCATATTGATGATTGATTTGATACTTATTCATATTAATATGAATAATTATTCTCATTTATCAAAATGACTCATATAGAAAAAAAAAAAACATAAATATAACAACATATTCAGCACACAAATAACACGTTTATTCTTAGCATGGTAAACACAGGTAGATTTTAGCTGGTCACACCACATTGCCAATGTTCTATAGATTTATTTATGTACATAATTATTATGTATATAGTACATATGTATTTTCTATAGGTATATTGTATGTACTATGTATTCTATAGATATAATGTATTATTTTATGTCTGTGGTATATTTCTTGTTTTAGAATTCACAACACGATTCTGTATTTTCAGTTTTCAGTATCATTTTAGCTTAGCTGATGAAAATATCCCGCGGATTTAGAATCGGACGTTTTATTTTAGCGAAAAAATTCGCGATTGATTTCGTTGAACGGTTTTTAGTGGAAAAAATAGCAATTTTTGTATTGAACGGTTTTTTAGAGAAATAACAGAAAGTAAAAATAGTGATTTAACGTAGTGTTTGTTTGGGAAATTTAATGTGATTCTTCTTGTGATAGTTGATGATTTATTAATCTCAGTCGTTTTAGAGTATAGTGTGATATTTTGTGGTGATTATTTTGTGATATTTTTTCACTTGTCATTTTTGGAAAAAACAAATTAATGAAAGAGTAAGGTACAGTGAAATATTTAGTGGACATATATTTTGTGGTGGTGTTGTACACTTGGTACTTGGTACAAAACTAAAGTTTTTTTTCCACCATTCTTATTTTTTACTCTTGTTGAATGGTAGAGATTGCCCTGAAAGCGTAAATAAATACATATATTGTTAATTTAGTCTAAAAATAAATTTTGATATTTTTCGGGTAGGCCAGAAAAAGTTTTGCCTACCTATTCTCTGGGAATTTTCCTTCTGGGAAATTTCAAATTAAGGAGAACAAAGGTTTATTTACAACTTGAACATTGTTGTGCCACCCAGACATGAATGGGTTACGTTACGGGGAAACCATAGTAATGCCACCGTAATTGAAATCCCCATAGGTAACCCGTAATATGTTCCCTCAAGTACATATAGATATACCGATAAGTATTTCGCATAAGTATATAAACATACCTAAAAGTACATAAATATGCCTATGTATAGGTGGTACAGATTATCAGATGATGAAACCTGATACCATATTCTCCCTTGTAATGCCTTCTGACAGCTGACAGCGTTTCCTAATTTCCTATATTAGCCACTCTGATAAAGGTTCCAATTTCAAAAACAGACAAGCATAAAGATGTCGTGAAATTGAAACTTCGTGCCAAGCATAGTCTCAAGGCATTTGATTGGTCAATTTTGACTTGAGACTGATCTAAGAACGATCATTCTTGTTCATAAATACGAGTGTTAAACGTGAAATTGTCAAGCTGCTGAAATTCAGTCGGTCAATGGAGAGAATTGGAAAGCTTCGACTATTCAGCCTTCAGCAGGGACAGAACCCATGGGTCGATTATGGGACTTATGGACCAAGGAACTACCCTAACTTTTCCTTCTTCCTCTGGACAGGCGGAGGGGATAGATCTAGGGGCCCCTCCGGCGAAATTTTGCAGAGGGGCCCCGAAAAAGTGGGTGCATGGCGTGGGTTCGAAAAAGCTCCTGTTTGGATCATTAAGAACTTCTTTTTGGACCATTAAAAATTCTCCCATTAGTGAAATCTCTCGTTAAGTCATTGGTGAAATCCTCCATGATTGTGGCCCCGGCTTAAGCGACATTTAGTTCAGCGGGTGCATATGAATTCCAAGGTGTACCAACACAAACCGTACCCCTTGTATAAGCACAAAGGTTAGCATGTTGAGACGCATGTTGTCGCCCAGTTGTCGCTTGACGGAGGGTTTCGATTCGTCAATCGCATCGTCGATATTCGTCATTTCGGAGCACTTGGGTTAAGCAAACGTTGGGGAAATCGGGTGACCTGGACGGGCACTAGCGGACGGCTCGAGCTAAGCTAACGTCGGTAAATTGACGTCGGAAGTACCACTGATTCTTGACGGATCCTTTCCACAATTTGAAGAATCTTGACACTTTGATGTATCCTTTGAAAACTTGACGCCTCTTTTCGACACTTGGAGCCCCTTTTTGACACTAACAAGTCCCTTTTTCACAACTTGATTTGATTTCAAAGTCCTTCGTTAGAAGGAAAATTCTTGACAACACTAACTTTCTTTTCAAAGTCCTTTAGTAGAGAAAATATTTGATAACTAGTTAAAAATGTGCATGGCGTGGGTTCGAAAGGTTGTGAAACCCTTTTCATTATCATAATTGCGGTAGGGTTTGAATTACAGCTCTCTTTCTCTCTCCTCCTCCTCTCTCTCTCTTCCTCCCGTCCTCACTCTCCCACTCTCGCTATCTCTTTCTCTCTCAGTGTCAAGGTCAAAGTGTCTCGGAAAGCAGGGTTGCCATTTGTCATTGTTCGCGGCACAGAGTTCCCGGAATTCCGCGAATTTATCTCTTTTCCGCCCAACATTCCAGTGTCACTAACTCATTACTCAATCAGGAGGGCGTGGGTTCAGTTCCAGGCGAGGCATGGAATTTTGACCTCAACATAGTCCGATCTCCTTTTTCTTCGCCTTTATCCGTGTACAGACGGGGTCGGCGTTTGTCGTCAGCCCCTTCGCATTCAACTTTTGCTATTTCTACTTCGCAACCTTGCTATTGTGGTCAATTTGTCAAACAATGTTGTGCTTTTCCCGTGTACAGACGGGGTCGGCGTTTTTCGTCAGCCTCTCAATCAGCCCTAGGGTGATTGCTTTGGGCTGACATTTGGTTTTGTTGCCCTTCGCATTCAACTTTTACTATTTCTACTTCGCAACCTTGCTATTCTTGTGGTCAATTCGTAAAACAATGTTGTAAATAATTCCGTGCCTCGGCGCGGATTGAACCCACGCCCTCCTGATTACCAGAAGGCCTTCGTAGAAATGATAATCGTGTCTTCGTGGAAATGTCCGTGTGTTTTTCCCCCAATGCTAATCATCGCAATTAATTCATTATATTTGCCAAGGACGGAATGACGCCCCTTCATTTAGTGCCAAATAATTGCCAACTGGTGGTGTCGGTGAATGCTTAAGCCAATAGTCGGTACCCAATGCTAATCATCGCAATTAATTCATTATATTTGCCAAGGACGGAATGACGCCCCTTCATTTAGTGCCAAATAATTGCCAACTGGCGGTGTCGGTGAATGCTTACGCCAATAGTCATTGGTTTCAAAGTCATAGAGCAGAAAAAATGAGGACCAACGGAATTTTTCTTTTTCTTCTACGACTTCTAGATCCCGAGATAAATCGATTTCAAAAATACCGGTAAATCGTTTTTCTTTTTTTTCTAGATTTTTTTTTTTCTTATATCCCTTGTTCTGGATGTCTTTTTTCTGTCTTACCAAGTTATCACTTAGTTGTCTTTTGTCTTTTTTTTTCTCCCCTCCTTTTTCTCTTCATCCTCCTTCTCCTGATCCTCCTCCTTCTCCTGCTCCTCTTCCTCCTTCTCCTTCTCCTGCTCCTCCTCCTTCTCCTTCTCCTCCTTCTCCTGCTCCTCCTCCTTCTCCTCCTCCTCCTCCTTCTCCTCCTCCTCCTCCTTCTCCTCCTCCTCCTTCTCCTTCTCCTGCTCCTGCTCCTCCTCCTTCTCCTACTTCTCCTGGTAAGAATAATGTTAATACATAGGATGTCTAATATAAACCTAACAAATAATCACTCAAGTCTAGTTCATTAACAAAGGGATATTCCGTTTCATTAACAAAGGGATATTCCGTCAAAACTTTTGAATATTTACGTAATGGAAGATGAAACCTTGTCTTTCCTTATTTAAAAATTTCACTTGATTTCTGAAGCTGTGTCCACACATGGTCAACGCCGTCGATCGACGAGGTGAATCTATGTTGTCGAGGCAGTGTACGGTTTCAGTCGACGTCGATCCACGGCGTCGAATATGTGTGGACACAGCTCGAGAGTAGCTCTTCCAAAGAGCGTCCGTTCAGTCAGGGAACTAGCACTTTTATAGAAGGCCAAGGTTTGGATTTGATAACAGGACGACCCCCAGCTGTGAGGTTGATGGCATCTTCAGGAATCACCGAGATGTAACATGTGAAAGGCGGTCTTTTCGATGGCCTTTCCTGATTGTAAGGCAGGCAGGTCATCTAGCTGGGTAACTTTTTCAAAGGACATACATTGCCGTCTATACAAGATTTCATCGCCAACATAGGTACTCGAAGAAAAAGTCGGAGAACACTTTCATTTAAGGACTTGTACGCCAGCCTAGTTAGCTTGAAGGGTAGCCTACCTTGTAAGCACTAGGTCGCTGGTTCGATCCCCGCCCAGGGCGAACTTTATCAAAATCAGATAACGTTGGTTCGTGGAACGGATAGCTCTCCTTGTTCCATATTGTTCCAGATTATTGTTCCATAAAATGTAATGTTATTACCAATCAAGTTACAGCTCCCTCTATCAAACCTCTTGAGGGGGATCTACCCTACCAAAGCATATGTACCTTTAAGTAAGGTTTCACAGCAAAAGCGATCACTCTAAAGCTGGATTGAGAGGCTGACGAAAAACGCCGACCCCGTCTGTACACGGGAAAAGGTGAAGAAAAAGAAGACTTTAGGTTAGACTCCGAAAATTTGTAGCACCCACGGCCCTGGAGTGAATGCAAAATTGGAAACTGAAATAGTACAGAATTTTATGACGAACACAAATAAAAAAAAACCATTCTTACTTTCTTTGTTTTTAAATCCCAACTCCCCATGTCGTGTGGTAGCGTGAGACTTTTTGTGGAGGGAAACATGCGACTGTGCATGTTATGGGGAAGTAATAAAATTCAAAAGCAGTCAAGTAGGTACATTAGTTTGGCTGGGGGAGTTGAAGAAGGGAGCAGACCAGCTTAGTCTGGCAGGGCAACTTGAAACAGGGAGCAGACCAGCTTAGTGGAGTTGAAGAAGGGAGCAGACCAGCTTAGTCTGGCAGGGCAACTTGAAACAGGGAGCAGACCAGCTTAGTCTGGCAGGGCAACTTGAAGAAGGGAGCTGACCAGCTTAGTCTGGCAGGGCAACTTGAAACAGGGAGCAGACCAGCTTAGTCTGGCAGGGCAACCTGAAACAGGGAGGATACCAGCCTGAAGAGTTCCATTGCTAAAGAACTAACTTAGCAAAGGCTGAGTGCAACGGGCATCCACTTTTGAGGCCACAACTCAAAATCGAAGGTCAGCATCACCCTAGGGTTGATTGAAAGGCTGACGAAAAACACCTCGAGGACAAGGTCTACATCAGTTCCTTTGGCTCTGTCACTATTTTTGATCACTATATCTGGTCACTATTTTTGGTCACTATTTGGTCACTATATCTGGTCACTATTTTTGGTCACTATATCTGGTCACTATATCTGGTCACTATTTGGTCACTATTTCTGGTCACTATTTGGTCACTATTTCTGGTCACTATTTGATCACTATTTTTGGTAACTACATATATCTGGTCACTATATTTGATCACTATATCTGGTCACTATTTGGTCACTATATCTGGTCACTATTTTTGGCTCGATGGAGCCTAGTTAAAACCATACCTAAAACCCCCCAATTAGTAATTTTTATGAACATCGGAACAACGGTTAGCGGTATTTTCCTGTATTTTTTACAGTTAACAGTATTTCGACCGCTTTTTTAATGACTAAACTACTAAAGGCTTAGTTGGGTATCAAAAAGATATTTCACCAACAACAATTACACCACCACCACAACAACAACAACAACAACAGCAACCACAACAACAATAACAACAATCTGCACCTACTAATCATGTGTAAATACACACTTAGAAAAAAGGAGTGAGATCCCCCACAAAAACACAAATGTGAAAAAAAGGCCAAGTTCCTATCCGAAAACGTCGGCCCTTAAAAGTGAGACAAGGATGCGACAAGAAACTTTTGGTTAAGATCGGTGCAACGGTTGGCGGCATTTTACCGCTTTTTGGCGGTTTTCGGTGTAATTTTACAATTTATCGGGAACGGTATAAGCTAGAGACTTGAAATTTGGTATGTAGTTTACAAATGTGACAAGGGTGCAACTCAAAACGTTTGGTTGAGATACATAGGTGCTGCGGTTGGCAGTATATTGACCGCTTTTTTGGCGGTTTTTGATCGTTTTTTGGCGGTTTTCAGCTATACCGACTAAACGGTTAGAGATATTGTTGGGGGTTCTCATTTAAGATTTTAAAGATAACCCCTCTGGGGCCGTCCCTCATATTTTTTATTTTTTTTTTTAATGAAATCTAGCGGAAAATGTTTCTTTCTGAATATAATGAAACCGCTTCCGCGTTTTTCGAAATTCAATTCCATTTTCGAGATATTTCGAGTGGCTCGTTTTTTTTTTTCTGAAACACTCTGTAGAAACTTTCATTCATAATGAATGATTGGTTTTTAGTCATTTTAAATTTTTCTTCTGTTTCCAGGATGATCGACAAACCATTCATCAATGATGAGGATATTGAACGAATTGCCAAAGAATGGGAATAAAAATTGTTTTATTATTCCTCTCTTTCGCCCAGGAGATATGAATTTTCAACATTAACCCCCTGACTCTCAAAGCATATTCCATTGTGATTACCCATGTATAAAACATCTTCCTGAACATGAGAGACGGCTATAATATCTTGGTATTTTTTCACCAAGAAATAGCAAAATCTCACTCAGAAGCCTTCTTTCAGATAACCATTCAAAACACACAAGTGGCCCGTGGCAGCAATTGGTGATTCTCATGATTTTTTTTTTATTATCTCAGAAAAAAACTATAAAAACAGGATAAAATCCGCCCCGGGCGGGAATCGAACCCGCGGCCTAGCGCTTACGAGGCAGACGCACTACCAACTTAGCTAACTAGGCTGGCTCAACAGTAGGTTTACAATACACAATACGTAGGTACTGGATTCCATTGAAATAGCAGATCAGGTGATTAACCGGTTTCCACTGAGAGAAATGAGTCAATACAATAGTCATTATAGTCAATCAAACCAACAGTTGTGAGTCAGTCAATCAACATAGTGAGTTACACGAAGTACTACTTGATTTACTCATTCATTTCACGATCGATGAAATGATAATAATGATCTGTCAGGAGATCAATTTTACTGTCAACAATTGACCATTTTCAAAGTAAAAGGTGAATTGAGTCGTCCAATATCAAAACTAACCGGACATCCATATAAAAAATGTGAGGAACTAAAAAAAAGAGTTACCTACCTATTTTACTGACAGACTGTTTGTTTTTTGTTTGTTTGTTTTTTTTTTTTTTTGCCAAAACGACACAGCATAAAATTCAGACAAATTTCCAATTTTCTACAGAGATTTTGAGATATTAGTACAAAGTACAAACTACAGTTAAAAGTATTTTATGATACCCACAAAACAGCGAAGATGCTCTTGAGTTTCACCGCAAAAAAAGTAGGTAATATGCATGTGTTTTATTTTATTTTCAAATGATTCTTACATCTGTGCATACTGAAATGTTTCATACACTCTATGCAAAATTGCAAAATTTAATGTAATGAGTCCTAAATATATACAGCCCCTTGTGTAACTGACTGACTCACTCACTCACTGACTCACTTACTCATACTAATTCTAACCCACTTCTAGATGAGCTAGGAAGATGCGGTTTTCATCATTGGATTCCTTATTTTTTGTAGGTACTGGGAAAAATCGGAAAATCCCGAAATTCCAAACCGTTCCCGAGATATTGACGTTTTTTAGTCCCCCCATAAGAAATACACAGGGAACAAGGTTTGAGGCCAGCAAAACTTTTCCTACGTTTAATATTTTGCTCTCGCTTTTAGTTTTCATTTCTTCAAGACAAGACTCAGGACGATATTAGTTTTCAGGGCGAGCCAAGGGAGCGCGAACGCGACCTCATGCACACCCGCGAAGCCCCGGAAGCGCGGCAGCGCGACCGTAACAAGGGAGCGCGGGGAAGCGCGGGACCCCGATGCATACCTGCGAGCCCCGGGCCGGCGCAGCGCGACGTAAACAAGCGAGCGCAGGCGCGACCCCTGCAACCCGCGGAAGCCCCCGGGACGCGCGAACAGCGCGACCCATGCACAACCGCCGCGAAGCCCGGGAGCGCGCAGCGCGACCGTATAACGCAAAACTCGCGTAGCGAACACGCGAAGCCCCGGGGGGTGGAGGGGGGCGAAGCCCCCTCGCGAGCACGAAGTGCGCGAGTCCTATAATATATATACAGCCCCTGTCGTAACTGACTGACTGGACTGACTGACTGACTCACGCTACTCATCATACTAATTCTAACCCACTTCTAGATGAGCTAGGAAGGTGCGGGTTTTCACCATTGGATTCCTTATTTTTGTAAGGTACTGGGAAAAATCCGGAAATCCCGAAATTCCAAAACCCGTTCCCGAGATATTGACGTTTTTTAGTCCTTCCCCATAAGAAATACACGGGGAACACGGTTTGGAGGCCAGCAAAAACTTTTCTACGGTTTAATATTTCTCTCGCTTTTGGTTTTCATTTCTTCGAACAAGACTCAGGCACGATATTAGTTTTCAGGGCGCGAAGCCAAGGAGCGCGAAGCGAGACCCAAAGCACAACTCCGCGAAGCCCCCGGGAGCGCGCAGCGCGGACCGTAAACAAGGGACGCGGGAAAGCGGCGACCCC
>NW_007378093.1:25910-80517 GCF_000475195.1 Diaphorina citri | reverse complement strand
TAATCAAAAATCAGGCAGGAAGGAAATTATAATGTTATCATTTTTTTTCATATTCCTGCCTGATACATAAAATTATGAGTCATGTAATTTAAAACGTATCTTACATACTTTGTAATTCATACTGGTCTACATTTTTAGCAAACTTTTATTTTATTTTTGTACGAGGAGTGGATGGGATGAAAAAAAACGCCACTTCCGAGTTCTCGAAGAAGCGACATAAACACCCATAGTATTTTATGAAAATTAACATCAAAATGAAACCATGATGATAGAGTTTTAGAGACATTTTTAATCTTAAACAGACTTAAAATACGACACAGCAAAACCGTTTTTTTTTTTTTTTTTTTTTTTTTTCCCTGACATGAGTGAACCAGGGCCGTATGTGGGGGGGGGGCCCCCCCCCCCCCAAGCTTCCCCCCCCCCCCTTTACTGTAGGACAGACAGAATGTTCAGCCAAAACCAGTTGGCCTCAAAGCGATCACTCTAAAGCTGGATTGAGAGGCTGACGAAAAACGCCGACCCCGTCTGTACACGGGAAAAGGTGAAGAAAAAGAAGACTGTAGGTTAGACTCCAAAAATTTGTAGCACCCACGGCCCTGGAGTGAATGCAAAATTGGAAACTGAAATAGTACAGAATTATATGACGAACACAAATAAAAAACAACCATTCTTACTTTCTTTGTTTTTAAATACCAACTCCCCATGTCGTGTGGTACTGTGAGACTTTTTGTGGAGGGAAACATGCGATTGTGCATGTTATGGGGAAGTAATAAAATTCAAAAGCAGTCAAGTAGGGAAGTAGGTACATTAGTTTGGCTGGGGGACTTGAAGAAGGGAGCAGACCAGCTTAGTCTGGCAGGGCAACTTGAAACGGGGAGCAGACCAGATTAGTCTGGCTGGGGGAGTTTAAACAGGGAGTAGACCAGCTTAGTCTGGCTGGGGGACTTTAAACAGGGAGTAGACCAGCTTAGTCTGGCTGGGGGAGTTTAAACAGGGAGTAGACCAGCTTAGTCTGGCTGGGCAACTTGAAACAGGGAGTAGACCAGATTAGTCTGGCTGGGGGAGTTTAAACAGGGAGTAGACCAGCTTAGTCTGGCAGGGCAACCTGAAACAGGGAGTAGACCAGCTTAGTCTGGCTGGGGGCGTTAAACAGGGAGTAGACCAGCTTAGTCTGACTGGGCAACCTGAAACAGGGAGGGTACCAGCCTGAAGAGTTTCATTGCTAAAGAAATAACTTAGCAAAGGCTGAGTGCAACGGGCATCCTCTTTTGAAACTTTTGTAGCCACAACTCAAAATCAAAGGTCAGCATCACCCTAGGGCTGATTGAAAGGCTGACGAAAAACACCTCGAGGACAAGGTCTACATCAGTTCCTTTGGCTCTGTCACTATTTTTGGTCACTATATCTGGTCACTATTTTTGGTCACTATATCTGGTCACTATTTTTGGTCACTATTTCTGGTCACTGTATCTGGTCACTATTTGGTCACTATATCCGGTCACTATATCTGGTCACTATTTTTGGTCACTATATCTGGTCACTATTTTTGGTCACTATATCTGGTCACTATTTTTGGCTCGATCAAGCCTAGTTACTAGATAGTATTATTGTCGTGGTCAAATTCTCAAACAATGTTGAGGATAGAATTTGGGTATTCCTACCCCCTAATTTTTCAGTGGCTACTCCACTGAGCTTCAGACTAACGTAAGCAAGAAAGCTACCCTATTAATGTTTTCTGTCTGGAAACAAAAGTCATTTTGAGACTTTATTAGTTTTTCCTTCTCTGAATAGTTTTCTTAGCATGCAATCAGAGAGAGCTGAAAATAGAGGGAAAATGACATTTGAAGGACATTTCTTTCTTTCAAGTTCAAAGCTGTGCCCGCCTACACTTATGCAGAGGTGTTTAATTTTACCTGGATGGCTTTTTACTTTCCTTATCCTATAGGAAGGAAAGTAATGTAATCGGGTATTTTGACCGCTTTTTGGCGGTTTTTGACCGTTTTTTGGCGGTTTTTAGTTATACCGATTAAACGGTTAGAGATGTTTCAGTGGCTACTCCACTGAGCTTCAGACTAACGTAAGCAAGAAAGCTACCCTATTAATGTTTTCTGTCTGGAAACAAAAGTCATTTCGAGACTTTATTAGTTTTTCCTTCTCTGAATAGTTTTCTTAGCATGCAAACAGAGAGCTGAAAATAGAGGGAAAATGACATTTGAAGGACATTTCTTTCTTTCAAGTTCAAAGCTGTGCCCGCCTACGCTTATGCAGAGGTGTTTAATTTTATCTGGATGGCTTTTTACTTTCCTTATCCTATAGGAAGCAAAGTAATGTAATCGGGTATTTTGACCGCTTTTTTGGCGGTTTTTGACCGTTTTTTGGCGGTTTTTAGTTATACCGATTAAACGGTTAGAGATACCTATTGTAAAAGTTTGGCTACAAGAACAAGAACACCCAAAATAAGCATCATTCAATAGGATAAGGAAAGTCGTGTGATGTTCACACCAGATTTTTTTTAACCTAAAATAAAACTCAAGTTACTGACCTTTTTGTCACCCAAATCTAGCTGGGAATTCAGCTCAACCTACTTGGGGATTTAGCTAACACACCTGGTTCTGGCTAGGCCTGAGCTCCAATATCTGCACATCATCCGGTACCAACCAATCACACTTGAGATGCGACGTTGCCGTGTGTAGCCGCTGTAAGAGTTGACCGCGTATAGGGGGTGGATCATAACATTTGGGAGGCGGGTAGAGTTTGACGGTGTTGTTCCATGCCCAGTCATGAAGCCAGAGGAGTTCACAGTCACACAGGAACGGATTGGAAGACAGATCACTGTGAAACATAGGGGAGTAAATTACCTATTGAGTGGGTAAAGGAACTTACACTTAGCCAGCCTAGTTAGCTTGGTTGGTAGCGCGTCTGTCTTGTAAGCGCTAGGCCTCGGGTTCGATTCCCGCCAGGGGCGGATTTTATCCTGATGGGATAATAATCGTTCTCGGAACGGCTGGCTTTCTCTTATCCTGTCTCACTTCGATTTCGGGACGATAAGACCTTAGCTGTTACAGTTCCCTCTCTTAAACTATTAAAAATAATAGAAAGTAAAAAAAAGTTACACGTTTTTTTCAAGAGGTTTGGTAGAGGGAACTCTAACAACGGAGGTCATATCATCACAAATTCAAAGAGAGGAGAATGGGATGGGAAAAAGCCAGCCGTTCCAAGAACAAACTTTATATTATATCTATTTAGAATGTTTGCACCGAGCGGGAACCTAGCGCTTATAATATACATACGCGCCGCGCCGGCCAAACAAACCTAATCTGTTTAGGATAAAATTTGTACAAAGCGGGAATCGAACCCACCACCTAGTGATTATAAAGCAGAAGTACTACCCTCCAAGTCAACTAAGCTGAAATGCTGAAGAGTTCCAATTTGTAACACAATGATTTACCATTTCGTTTGTCTGTGTTTGACACTATGTCTTTGAACGTTTACCTATTTGCCAAATAGTGGAATACTTACATTTTAGCTATGGATGGCAGGTGTGCAAATGTGCCCTCTTTCAGCTGAACCAAAGCATTCTGACCCAGTTTCCTGGAAAGAAAATAAATAATTTACATAGTAAACATAAATAGTATAGATAGATAGTTATAAATAAAATTATGGTTAATCTTAATTTCATACAAAATGCATGGAAACTGAAATATTAATAGTGAAATCCTGCCAAAGAGTACCTACAATTTTTGGTCCAATAATACCTATGGGGGGGGTCTAATCTTTTTATTAGACCCCATGTGTGTCTCTATTTTGTATTATCTTGAAAGTAATAAAGTTAATCTTTCTCTCACCCTAATCTCATTTAAGCCATTGTGAAATTTTTTGGCCTGTGTGAGGCAGCCCTTCAATTGCTAAGATCATGTGATCATGCTTTACTGTCTCGCCATTTCATCAGTAAATCGGTCGTTTCTTCAAATAAAATTGATCCCCAGGACGGGGTAAACCTAGACCCTTGACAAATGGAGTGTGCATGCCTGAAGGCATGTAATGTGTGATGTGTTCCAATCCATGCGATTCCGACAAAATTTCACTGGTCACATTGACCTCACCCAGCCAAAGTGGGGTGATGTCGTCGACTTGTCTTAATCTTTTTAAATTATTTTTAATTATTATTATTAATTTTTTATTATTATTATTTATTTTTTTTTATTTTATTTTATTATTATTATTTTTTTTGCGTGAGACAGGTAGCCCTAAACTGTCGAAGGTGATATCAGGCGCTTTCCTGCCGTGCCATCGCCAGTTCTCTAGGATTAAAACTAGCACATTAACCTTACCTAAGCTTAGGCAGGACCTGGAAAAGCCAGCAGGACGTGATTGATCGAATTGCGTCACCGTTCCGTTGGTACCGGTCTCTACTAACGACAGTCAAAATCAACCCTAAAGGTGTGTCCACAAGTCCACACATAGTTGACGCCGTCGCGCGTCGATCGACGTCGACTGAAACCGTACACTGCCTCGACAACATAGATTCATCTCTTCACCTCGTCGATCTAAGGGGGCGACTATGTGTGGACTCTGTGGACACAGCTTCAGAAGTCATTTATTTCAATTTCAACAGCTTTCGTATATTTAACTTTTTATTTTAACCTGATTCTAACTGGTTGGTATCCCCACTTTTGTTTCCAGATGGTGGTAGAGCAGAAGGAAATGCTAGAGATGGCCCTGGGAATCTGCAAAGGATATCTGCATGGTGCCTGGAAGAGGATAACCGCTAAGGATATCTGCGTCAAACGAATGAGGTAACTATCATTGTCACTGATAAATATCACTCACTGTCACTAATTTACTGATAACTATAACAACCATCACTGGTTTACTGATTAGATCTCTTTCCATTAGTACGATCTTTAATAATTGTCACTTACCACTTACTATTTCGTAGCTAAATCCCCTTTAGATATGTTTTAATTATAATCTACTTTTATATATTTATTTTTCATTGAATGTTACCCCAAAGTCCTGAACTCTTGAATTTCAAATCAAGTACTGTCAGACAGTCTATTACTGATAAGTTTTCAGCTCTTATCTTATGAAAGTGTCTGCCTTGTAAGTGATAGGTCTTGGGTTCAATCCCCTCATTCTAATCTCAAATGAACAGATGACGTTTGTTCTTGGAATGGCTAGCTTCCGTTTGGTTCTACATTAGATGTTATGACTTTTTTGGATGTGGTAGGACTAAATTTGACGGTCATGCATCTCACATTCTTGTTGACTCACCCAAAGCTGTGCGAAAGATCTCGGTTCAAAGGATTTGAGCTGGTGCATTCTGTATTGTCAAGACGGTCTTTACTGGTAGAGCATTTGTCCGTGTCCAGCATTTCCAGAGGGAGGGATTTGGATGTTTCACTGCAAATGAAATAAGAGACAATGAGATTTTCAGCTCGTGCCTACAGGAGCATGCTCAGAAACTGTGTCTGAAGTTCTGAACATTCTGAACAGTCTTCGAGAAGGTTCTCTTACCTGACGACATCACGACACAAACATAACTGCAAATGAAATAAGAGACAATGAGATTTTCAGCTCGTGCCTACAGGAGCATGCTCAGAAACTGTGTCTGAAGTTCTGAACATTCTTCGATAAGGTTCTCTTACCTGACGACATCACGACACAAACATAGATAATTCTTACCTTCGCCTCAGAGTAGATTTATTTGAGTTGTTGTGAGATCTCATGCACAGGATCTGAGGTTCACCTGAAATTGGAGAAAAATAGGGTATTTTTAAGGAAATAAGAGAGGGGGGGGGAATAAATAACAGTAGGTCCCGTCAAGGAGAAATGAAGCCAACATAGGAGGCAACTTTGCTCACTTTTTAACTCGGCGCGGCGTGGAGACGACACCGAAGCGAATACAATAGTCCGTCCCTTATACCTTTTTTATTACTATTGTAATAATAAAGGAAGGACGGACTAAAAAATGTAAAAAGAAAAACCCTTATTTCATTAGCACTCTCACAGACAGTTTCACCTTATTACTTATACAACTTTCGTATTTATTTCTGTCCAGGACTCCAGAGCAAACCTGAAGCAATACAAGCCGAAGCCACAGCTTAGTCATTACTGCCGAGTAGTATAGGCAGATTCTTTATTGGATTGGACTTCGGGGGGCTTGCTTTGAGGATGCAGGCCACATGCAGATGGTTTGGAGAATATTGAACCAGATGGGCGATTGTCGATTCCCCCGATTTCATACCGATTCCCCCCATCGCAAATTTTGAAGCCTCAAGGGTATGCTTCTATTCCCCCGATAGTTGAAAAAACGGTATATGTCGATTCCCCCGATGAATAGAGAATTAAAAACAGGATTTTAATTCATAATTCATTTCAAAAATGAGTTCATCAACAAAAACGTCCGTAACACCCTCGGGATTGAAAAACAATAAACCGAAACATAAGCACAACCAATTACCTGTGTCGGTTTTCTCATCATAAGTCTTTCTTCAAATGGTGTTTTTGTATGTTCTTTATCCACGATTGTGAGTTAAATGAAATGTGCAACCTACTAAATCGGGGGAATCGAACACCGGAAATAAGACAAAATTAAAAAGTCGGGGGAATTGAATGCTGTCCGACCAGATCACGAGATGAGGTTATCCTTATACATATGTATAGTCAAGGTGTATTTGCAGTGCAATAGTCCTAAACTAAAATGGACGCGGCACACATGTTATCAAGAAGAGACCGCCTTAACATAGTAAATAATAAGGTGTATTTTCCTTACGGGAAATTTTCAAAATCGAAACGGATTCCGATGGCGCTTTCAAGTGCGTACAGTGATATGGTTTCTTACCACTAAGAAAGACAATTTAGAGCCCTCACCGGCAGACAAACTATTCATGGTTTCTATCTTATTGGTAAATGACTACCAAATCATCTTGTATGGCCAAACTTCTTACATCACACATTTGGTAATTTGCAAAAGTGTTTGTAACACAGTGATGTGTTTCATTAATCACACGAATTATTTCAAAAGCTATTAATTACATACATTTTGGTATCTGAGTATTGATCAGATAATCTACTTTAACATTGGGTGTTTTTGAACTCAAACACCAAACACATAATACTTTCTACTTGAAAATTAGAGCTTTTACACAAAAGACAAAATTTTAAAGATAAGTTATGGACTTTTGGAATTTTTTTATTTTTTTTTGAGATTCCATGGAATATAAATAAATTATAAGGCGACTGTTCAATAAAATGCATTCCGGGTATGCTCATCTTTACGAATAAAAATGGGAAAAATTATCACACCCGTCATTCAATACCCCTACACTCACCGTGTGTAACTTGGCAACGCTGTCAAAAAATCAACCAATGAAAACACAGGAATTCAGTAAACAATAGATTTCATTGGTTGATCACTCCGAACTCGATTACTTCTGATCAATGGGGAAAGAAATCGACTACCCGATTCCCGATTGTAGAGAACTTTGGCAAGGCGGTAAATTGAAAAAGTACGTTGAACTTTCGAAAATTTGAATTTGTCATTTTCGGACTTTCGGCAGCAGTAACGACATTTCCTAAATTTCCTGAACGAATTATTGAAATTCGGGACAAAACGCCCCAAAATGAAAAACTGAACAGGACGCCGGGACACCCCCTGAAATTCGGGACTGTCCCGGCCAATTCGGAACGTTTGGCAAGCCTACCTACAATTAAAGTTTAAAATAAATAAAATGATAATATCTAATTATTTCTCGCGTCAGGATCCGAACATTGTGTTTGACCAGACGGTACAAATAGAAAGCAAATTCCCCCGGGACAGCGGCATACGAGAGAGGTAAGAGAATAGAGCAACCTCCATGCCCGAGTGGGTATCACACTAGGCTTGCACGCCGGAGGTCCCGGGTTCGATTCCCGGTGGTGTCCAAGTTTTTTCAGCTCTGTACTTGGATTGCGGGGTGCACTCAGCCTCGTGAGGACAATCGAGTAGCTACTTTAATCGAGTAGCGATCAGCGGCTGCATTACCAGTGTAAAAAGATTGATGATGAGATTTAATAGTCAGTGAGGCACTTGGCAATCTGTGATACTCACGAAAGTTGTGAAGAAGCTCTTTTCTTTACCACAAAGAATTCATGATTTGATTTGGGGTAAGAGAAGAGAACTTTATGGGTATAGAGCATTCGATAAAACAAATTAAAAATGCAAATTGCCATCGAACGTATGCGCAACCCCGCGTAGCGAGCACGCGAAGCCCCTTAAATAACATTGTTATTTTCCTACTGCAGCACCCTCATTATTGATCACATCACCAAGAATCACTCGGGCACCTGGAACTGTGAGTTTATATCCGGTGATATCAATCATACCAGTACTATATCTGTGATAGTCATCTCTGAAGACACTAAGTATTGTCCTAGCACCACCACTACAGATAATAGAGGTGAGTCCATCTTTTGCTTAGATCCTAAACAGTTTTGTTATTTTTTACTCCAACTTGGAAACCTCTCATTCGACTCCTACCAATAAATGTCGTTTCATTGTGTTATTATACCACAACTTTGGTACTCGCTGCAGCATTGTAGGATTTTCCAGATGGTACCGGTCGCTATGCATATTGACGTTACCTAGCTACTCACTTTCCTCACGAGGCTGAGTGGGCCCCGCAACAGCCAGTCACGGAATCAATCATTTGCATGATTACTTGATTGCTACGAAATAAGATGGTGAAACACTCTTCGTTTTTACCAACATCAATATACACCGTCAGAAGGTGACACTTTGTAGCATGATAGCTAAGATTATGCGTCTTGATATTTGTTCCTCAGGTACTTACATCTGGCCCAAGACAGTGGTAGGATTCACCTGCGAACTCCCCTGTTATGTAACTCCTGATGATGATTATCAGGACGAGGACTCCAGTGGTCTGCGCGCTACGAGGCATTGTTCTAGTGAAGGGGATTGGTCCTCTCTTAATACCACCATGTGTCCCTTTGTAGAACCCAACACACGTCTCTTACAACACTTCTCTAAGGTAAGTAAAAAATCTTAATTAAGGTACAGAAAGCCCGCCCGGTGAACTTAAAGGGTAAAAGGTCTGCCTTGTAAGCGCTAGGTCACAAGTTTGTGTCCCGCCCGGGGCGGATTTTATCCTAAAGAGATAAAGTTCATTCTCGGAACGGCTGGATTTCTCCTATCCTGTCTTTCTTCTCTCTTCGCTTTCGGTACAATAAAACCTTAGCAATTACTGTTCCCTCTATCAAACCTCTAGCGGGATTCCGGAGCGAAGCGACGGAATTCAGCTAGTAAATGCATAAAAATACATAAGTAGCTCTGGACAACGATCCTGAACTTGATAATTAACAGAAGACTTTTCTTTTATTGTTGAAAATTAATAAAATACATAAAGCACAAATTTAACTAAAGGCTGAATTATTGCCTTAGGCAATCTCTGTCCTTTTTAAATTTTGGGCCAACATTGACGGAGCCTTAGGGATTTTCCTGAATGACTTCTACGGTTTACTGAACTACTGTACGTTTCCATAAATTACTCGCAACTGTATAAATAAACTCGCACTTCGTGCTCACCCCCCTGGGGGCTTCGCATGTTCGCTACGCGGTTTGTAAGTTCTGCCCATTTGAAAAAATATGCCCAAGCTCAATGCCAAGACCCCGATTCAGCAACTGTTGAGGTATAGCTATATCAAATACATATTGTTTCCCTTCTGTTCAGATGAATTTGACAGTTAGACGCGGCGGCGGTGATAATCTGGTAGCCACAGCACACAAGCTGCACAATCTAATCAGCAATGAGTTATCTTCACTACGAGATCCATTGGATGTTGTGTTCATAGCCAAGGCCATGGAGAACTTTGTCGATTTTGTGCCCAGGGAAAAAGAACTTGGTAAGTAAAAAAAAATTAAACCATTAAAGTACTTAATCGAAATCCTCAGTGGTTAGTGCTGTGGACTTCGGATCTGAAGGTTCGAGGACTTGGAGAGTCTAGTCCAAGTCAATAAATTTATCGAGGTGTATTAATTGAGAAACGATATTTTTTGAGAGAAGTTCATGTTAAAAAAGAAAAAAAAAACAACAATAATAATAAATGAAGTTTTTGCTGTGAGTCTGAAGAGCCTCTTTATAACTTCTGTGGCTGTCACAACATTAAGGCCCTTAAGTTTTATCCGATTTTTCCCCCGAATGTCCTTGTGGGCAATGTAATTTAAATGAGTGTTCCCACTACGCACGACACGATTTTTTCCGAACGATGAGTGGGAACGGGCCTTTACTATACAAGTGCTTCTTTTTTTTTTCCATTTCCAATCAATCTTTTTACACTGATAACACCTCTGGTCCCTACTCATTTTGAGAATTTGAGTCGCAACTTGGTCCTCATCACGAATATTGCAAATACTCGATTCTCTTCTTATTTATACTAGGGTATTCTGTTTTCAATTTCCTCAGGTTCTATTCTAATCGACATCACCTCAGCTGTAATGCATCTACCCAAACCTCTCCTACTAGCTGCTCAAGAGAAAGAGCGTGCTTGTTCTCGTTTGGTTACTTCGGTGGAGAGTATATTACCTACGTTACAATCACATCCATCCAGTGTGGCAGTCGAGGCGTTCAAAATTATACGGGAGAGCTTTTTTGGTAAGCGGAAAACTTTTTTTTTTATTGTATATGTTTTTTTTTCAAGAGTTCTGATAGAGGGAACTGTAACTGCTAAGGTCTTAAGTATCGTCCCGAAATCGAAGAGAGAAGGAGGACAGGATAGAAAGCCAGCCGTTCCGAGAACGAACCTTATCTGTTGAGGATAAAGTCCGTCCTGGGTGGGAACCGAACTCGCGGCCTAGCGCTTACAAGGCAGACACGCTACCATCCAACCTAATTAAGCTGGCCGTACACAAAAAGCCCATTCTGAACCTTCGGTGTAGGGGCAAATGGTAGAGAGGAGAAAGCCAGCCGTTCCGAGAACGAACATTATCCCATCAGGATAAAATCCGCCCCGGGCGGGAATCGAACCCGCGGCCTAAGCTCAGTGCTTGTTTCAAATATCATCATAATCGTAACTTAAAAAATAACTTGCTAACTCCTCATTTTCTTCCATTCTATTTACAGAGTGATGTACAAGCGTCTGCCTCAGCCCAAGCTAGGTTCCTCCTCCTCTTCTGATGAACTTCCTCACGAGGACATCGTGGTACATAAACCCATCCTTGGTATCTATATGGTAGGCTATGGCATTTCCCTCATCATCTGTGGTCTATCCAGCGCAGTCAACATGCGTGGGTATGCAGGACAAGCGTATTGCTTCCTAAGCCCCGGCCCAGCACTGATAATGAGGTTAAGTTTTAAAGGTCTTTTTTTTTTTTTTTAAAAAAAAAAGGAAGGTGTTTGAGAAGAGGAAGAAGAAGAAGAACTCTACTTACATAACAAATCATTCCTCTCATGTGTTTCACTCCCTGTCTGTCTCTCCGCAGAGGGCCGGGTTCAGGCGCGCCGGCGCGGGCGTTTCATCCGATCGTCTACATCGGAACGTTCATCGGCGTCACCTGTCTTCTCACCGCGTCTCTCTCCTACATCACCTGCTACGCCGCCATAGCTATGGGCGAGAAAATGAAGCACGCTCTCGTACATACCTGGCTCTGTATGAGTGTGTTCTGTCTTGTGTTCGCCCTGGGACTGAGGCAGACGGAAGCGGAACGACTGTGTCAGTGGATAGGCGTAGCCCTGCATTACTTCTGCCTCTGCTCACTGTTCTGGATGGCAGTCACTGTCAAGTAAGTGCTTACGATAGAATGTAATAGAGTACATACCTGGCTCTGTATGAGTGTGTTCTGTCTTGTGTTCGCCCTGGGACTGAGGCAGACGGAAGCGGAACGACTGTGTCAGTGGATAGGCGTAGCCCTGCATTACTTCTGCCTCTGCTCACTGTTCTGGATGGCAGTCACTGTCAAGTAAGTGCTTACGATAGAATGTAATAGAGTACATACCTGGCTCTGTATGAGCGTGTTCTGTCTGGTATTCGCCCTGGGACTGAGGCAGACGGAAGCGGAACGACTGTGTCAGTGGATAGGCGTGGCCCTGCATTACTTCTGCCTCTGCTCACTGTTCTGGATGGCAGTCACTGTCAAGTAAGTGCTTACGATAGAATTGACTGGACTGCCAAATGTCTATTACTTGAGCTAGAAGCGAAAGAAGTTAAAAAAAAAATCTAATTTCAAGCTTAGCTCAGTGTTCTGTTCCCATAGAAGGACTTATCCAAACCTGGTCGACCTATATATCAAATTAAAGGTCTTTTTACCAGGAACACGAAAATGGTGGTGCAAATTTTGTCCAGAAAATCATAAAGCCAAAAAAAAAAAAACAAAAAAACTGGTTTTTGGGGGATTTTTTTCACATTTTCTCACACAAATGAGCTCTGATCTTGAAATTTGTCGCGACGACCTATGAACTCAAAGCGAGAAAGTTTTAGATAACAGTTCAGTTCAATAAATGGATGGGTGACTTGAACATTATATTGGGAATAAAGGGAGAACGAGCTCTAGTCTTGATCATGAAAGTAAAATCAAATCAAGAATAATAATAAACTGAATATTAAACAAATTAGGTAAGTACATAGGTACTGATTTTCTCTAATCACTACGGGCTAAATTCCCGGAGGGACGGACCCTGCTTGTTATTTAGGTACTATGACAATTCATTCACAAGCACATGAAACCTAGGTCTGAATCCTCCTCGTCCAAAACTTCAGCTGAATAGCTCAAGTTTGTGTCGACTGAGGAGGAAACAGCTCAGGTTCATGGCATTTTCATGGGCAATTTTTTTCTTCTGTGATTCTCAACGCGTTTCCGGCTAAAGGTCGGGTTAAGTTTATACAAATCTACGAACTAGGCTGGCTATGTTCACTTTTTAATGGCATTTCTTATTCAATTCAATATATTTTATTGTGATTGTTACAACATTATACACAATTTACAATTTTACATTTAAGTTTTCTATATTTATACATATGTATATAAAAAAAAGATATAAGTATATGTATAAAGAAGGAAATCACACAGTAAAAAAAAAAAAAATCCTTATTCTTTTCTTTGTTTCCTCCTACAGGTATTACATGTTCGTGGTATAGTGGTGACGTCACAGGCAGATTCTTCCTATGTGACACTAGCAATAGAACAGCACAACTCGCTACTCGTCAGAAAGTACTCGAGTCTTCTGTACAGGTTAGTTGTGCTTCCTCATTTCCTATTGTAACATCTTTTTGTAATACATTGTTGTTGGATTTCACCAATGACTTAACTAATGGTAGAATTTTTAATGATCCATAAAGAAGTTTTAAAAAACTCCTCCTTTTTGGATTATTAAAAACTCATTTTTGGGCGATTAAAAATTCTCCCATTGGTAAAATCTCTCCTATAAAGGGAAATGTAACAACGGAGGTTTTTGTCGTCCCGAAATCGAAGAGAGAAAGATAACAGGATAGCAGAAACCTAGCCGTTCCGAGAACGAACCTTATCCCTTCAGGCTGAAATCCGCCCCGGGTTCTCGAGAATCGAACCCGCGGACTAACGCTTACAAGGTAGACGCGCTACCAACCAAGCTAACTATAAGTTACTATAACCCATAACTCAAGTTGTGGCTGGCTTTGGTTCTCTTTTAACTTGAATGTTGGTTCCATGCCTACAGGTGAGAATTCGACAGCACAGGGAGAGGTCCATTATTGCTATCGATAACATTGCGAGACCTGTACAGCGGCTTCGACTTGCTCGCCATCTTGAACCAACCGGTCCTTACATCCGTCCTTGTAAAGCAGTAGAAGAACAACACAAACACACCGAGTAGAATACAGAACACACAGTACAGGATACTGAATAGTAGTTCCTCATAGTGGCGTAGCTCAGGGGTCATTGTACTCAACGCTCCAGACACCACAAGGAGGAGGTATATCACCAACACCATCATGAATGCCTTCAGATGTGTCAGTGGGGAATGTTCCGTGTCTTCTACTTGACTAGAAGGTGTGCACCGAGTAGAATACAGAACACACAGTACAGGATACTGAATAGGAGTTCTTCATAGTGGCGTAGCTCAGGGGTCATTGTACTCAACGCTCCGGACACCACAAGGAGGAGGTATATCA
This sequence comes from Diaphorina citri, assembly GCF_000475195.1. NCBI lineage: Eukaryota > Metazoa > Arthropoda > Insecta > Hemiptera > Psyllidae > Diaphorina > Diaphorina citri. The sequence goes on along the minus strand of NW_007378093.1, from coordinate 66,375 downwards.
CCAACACCATCATGAATGCCTTCAGATGTGTCAGTGGGGAATGTTCCGTGTCCTCTACTTGACTAGAAGGCGTTAGGACGCTATGCAGACTGGTACGTTCAGTCGGCAGATTCCCCCCAGAGGCCTCCATGAGTTCCAGATCCGTCGCCTGTGTGCCGTCCGATAGCTGGGCGTTGGAATCCAAGTGACTAAGCGCTATACAGCGTACCAGTAGACACATGACGCTGAGAAACACGAGTAGTATGACAGACGGGATAATGATAGCGCTAAGTGCAGGACCAGGGCTTAGGAAGCAATACGCTTGTCCTGCATACCCACGCATGTTGACTGCGCTGGATAGACCACAGATGATGAGGGAAATGCCATAGCCTACCATATAGATACCTAGGATGGGTTTATGTACCACGATGTCCTCGTGAGGAAGTTCATCAGAAGAGGAGGAGGAACCTAGCTTGGGCTGCGGCAGACGCTTGTACATCACTCTGTAAATAGAATGGAAGGAAATGAGGAGTTAGCAAGTTATTTTTCAAGTTACGATTATGATGATATTTGAAACAAACACTGAGCTAAGCTTGAAATTAGATTTTTTTAACTTCTTTCGCTTCTAGCTCAAGTAATAGACATTAGGCAGTCCAGTCAATTCTATCGTAAGCACTTACTTGACAGTGACTGCCATCCAGAACAGTGAGCAGAGGCAGAAGTAATGCAGGGCCACGCCTATCCACTGACACAGTCGTTCCTGGAACTATTCTATTCTAGCCCTAGAACTATTCTATTCTAGCCCTAAAACTATTCTATTCTAGCCCTAGAACTATTCTATTCTAGCCCTAGAACTATTCTATTCTAGCCCTAGAACTATGCTGTTCTATTGCTAGTGTCACATAGGAAGAATCTGCCTGTGACGTCACCACTATACCACGAACATGTAATACCTGTAGGAGGAAACAAAGAAAAGAATAAGGATTTTTTTTTTCTACTGTGTGATTTCCTTCTTTATACATATACTTATATCTTTTTTATATATAGAAAACTTAAATGTAAAATTGTAAATTGTGTATAATGTTGTACCAATCACAATAGAATATATTGAATTGAATAAGAAATGCGATTAAAAAGTGAACATAGCCAGCCTAGTTCGTAGATTTGTATAAACTTAACCCGACTTTTAACCGGAAGCGCGTTGAGAATCACAGAAGAAAAAAAAAGCCATGAAAATGTCTGAAGAAAATGCCATGAACCTGAGCTGTTTCCTCCTCAGTCGACACAAACTTGAGCTATTCAGCTGAAGTTTTAGACGAGGAGGAGGAGGATTCAGCTCTAGGTTTCATGTGCTTGTGAATGAACTGTCATAGTCTAATAATATATAAAAATTAATGTTTGTGTGTGTTTGTTTGTTCGCACTTTATGCCTGGCCAAACCGCTGATCCGATTGCTATGAAACTTTGTGAACTTATTGCTTGCACTCCCGTGAAGGTTATAGGCTATTTGCCGGTTCGTTTTTGTTAAGGTACGCCGAGCAAGACCACTAAATGGATGAGTGACATGAACGGCCATGCCTTAAGGATTTATCCGGAGCGAAGCGACGGGTTTCGGCTAGTACCTAAATAAAAAACATCTGCCATTTGCCCCTACACCTAAGCTTCAGAGTGGAGTGAGGCCGCGAGTTCGGTTCCCACCCAGGGTGAAGGTGAAACTAAAAGAACTACATTAGTCAATGCTAAGACGTAAATATAATGCAGACGATATAAACAACTCCTTATTCAATTTCGTTATCAGGGTTTTGTCATCGGGAATGCGATCATGTGATAATGGATGGTACACCTCAGACACCTGCCCTTAGCTTGTAGAATTTGGAACGCAAATAAGTGATAGAAGAGTGAAAACTGTCCATAAAACGCTAAAAAGAAGTGGTATTTTTAAGAAATTTAAACAAAAACATGGTTTTATTAGGTGAACTTTCATATTTCCTGATAGAATATCCCATTGTTGTCCACAAAATACACAAGTGTACCAAGTTTCAAGCCAATAGGCCTCGTAGAAGTGAATCAAATGTTAGTTACAAGATTTGACCCATACCATACCCCATACAGAGGTAAAAGAAAGATGTTTGATAGAGGAAACTGTACTGTAACTGCTAAGGTCTTACCGTCCTGAAAGCGAAAAGGGTAGACAAGACAGGATAGAAAAAAGCCAGCCGTTCCGATAGCGAATCTTATCTATTTAGAATAAAATCCGCCCCGGGTGGGAATCGAACCCGCGCCTTCCTGTTTACCATCAGACGATCGGGTTACCCACTTTACCATCTGATTCAAGTGGGTACCTGAGATTTGACAACCTCTTCATTTGACGAGAGTAAGAAGTGCCTGTCAGGACTGTCTGAGGTACGTGAGATGTCTGAGATATATGAATTATTATTTTGTGTAAGCCGATTTTAAATGGTGTTAGTATCACTGTATAACTTATACAGTATAACGTATAACTGCTATGTTTTTTGGTGACGGGGGGGTTTACCCTTCATTCGGCGACAGACTACCCACCTTTTTTTTTTTAAAAAAAAAAAAAGATGAGGGTTCCACCGCCGCCGTTTTTATATCGTAGCAATTCGGAAACAACTGCTACATTAAGACGCTTGATGTGGCCTGTGGCGTGGCATGCCCATCCCGTAGTTTGCCTTTCGTCAGATGGGCGAGAAGGGGCACAATACTTCCCATTTAGGTGCTGGGTCAACACGAGAACACCAGAAAGTAACCCGTTGAAATATTTGCAATCGAAAAACGAGTACAAATTTTTGTCGATGGTGGGATTTGAACCCGGGACCTTCTGCATGGCAAGCAAGAGCGTTACCATGGAGGCAAGAGCGTTGCCTCCTCACATTAACTTCACCCAGCCTGAGTGGGGCCGGGAAAAGCCAACACCCGATTGCCCAGATGGTCACCCATCCGGATACCAATCACGCGCATTGTTGCTTAACTGTGATGGTTCACAGGGAACGGGTACATTCCACGTGCTATCGCCGCTGCTGGCCTAATGTAGGAAAATAAATACAAGGAACAAATTCCATAGGTTTTATTTGCAAAATACTCGTACATAGAACAAATAAGTCCACAAGAAAAGCAGTCAGGAAAATTGGCATAAAAAAAGGAAAACTCAATATCTACAGAGCACAATTTTTATTTGTGGAAACCGAAAAAAAATACACAAAGAACAATGAAATTCCATTTAAATCCGCATTATGTGGTAGAAAAAGCTCGAGACCTAGTTCTCTCATAGGTACCTTACACAATCATTAGTAATGTCATTATTTCCAAGTAATGATGATGAAAAATCAGAAAATCCGGAATTCCATCATTAGTAATGACATTGCTAATGATTGTGTAAGGTACCTATCAGACGGACAGACCTAGGTGTCAAGGTTTTTCCGCCCCACAAGTCCCTACTGTGTGACAAACCTGGGTCTGCTAGACTGTCTAACAAGTGTCGGGAATAAGGCTGCACGCGTAGACGCGCGACTTTGAGTAGCCTGTAGTCGGCTGCAAATCCAGACCTATTAAAATGATAGAGACCCTTTATATAGGAATGGGAAAATAAAATCGATTTTTTGAAAAATCGATACTTTTGTTTCGATTCGATCTCTTGTATCGACACTTACGTTTCGATATGAAATCGATTCTGAAAATCGATACTTTTGTTTCGATTCCCATCCCTACCTTTATAGACTCTATATGTAATAGGTTTGGTTTTGCAGGCGACTACGCGCAACTAAAAGTCCCGCGTTTACGCTTCTAATTTGCGACGGGCCTAAAGTTGAGTTGCAACTCTGATGGTGGATTTCACCAATAACTTAATCAGAGATTTCACTAATAGGAGAATTTTTAATGATCAAAAGTAGTTTTTAATAATCCAAAAAGGAGTTTTTAATGATCCAAACAGGAGGAGTTTTTAAAAGCTCCTGTTTGGATCATTAAGAACTTCTTTTTGGACCATTGAAAAGTCTCCCATTAGTGAAATCTCTCGTTAAGTCATTGGTGAAATCCTCCATGATTGTGGCCCCGGCTTGAGCGACATTTAGTTCAGCGGGTGCAGATGAATTCCAAGGTGTACCAACACAAACCGTACCCCTTGTATAAGCACAAAGGTTAGCACGTTGAGACGCATGTTGTCGCCCAGTTGTCGCTTGACGGAGGGTTTCGATTCGTCCATCGCATCATCGATATTCGTCATTTCGGAGCACTTGGGTTAAGCAAACGTTGGAGAAATCGGGTGACCTGGGCGGGCACTAGCGGACGGCTGGAGCTAAGCTAACGTCGGTAAATTGACGACGGAAGTACCACTGATTGTTGATGGATCCGTTCCACAATTTGAAGAATCTTGACACTTTGATGTATCCTTTGAAAACTCGACGCCTCTTTTCGACACTTGGAGCCCCTTTTTGACACTAACAAATCCCTTTTTGACACTAACAAGTCCCTTTTTCACAACTTGATTTGATTTCAAAGTCCTTCGTTAGAAGGAAAATTCTTGACAACACTTGCTTTCTTTTCAAAGTCCTTTAGTAGAAAAAAATATTTGATAACTAGTTAAAAAACATAAAAGTACTTTTATTATTATTATATTTTTTATTGACTTTTCACTAGTGCACTAATTTTCGCTGTTGCGGCCATCGCTGTCTGCGTAAAAGTGACGAAATAATTGACATTCCTTTGCTTCGACAAGGCTAAAGGCGTCTGACATACGAGTAACGAATCAATGTTAGATCAAACCCTCCAATTGACAATGACGACAATGATTTGTGATGATGATGATTTTCCTACATGGTGACGATGATTTTATGATGATGGTCGATGATTTTATGATGATGGTCGATGATTTCATCAAATATATAAGACCTTGTTTAGACTGCGAGAGTAAAGGGACTTTTCAGTCCTATGCTGGTGGTATAAACAAGGTATATTCTATTCTATTCTCCTTCTCTCTTTTTGGTTTCGGGACGATAAGACCATAATAGTTACAGCTCCCTCCATCAAACCTCTTGAGGGGGATCTTCTTTGAAGAGATAAAGTCGGAGAAACACCCTACCAAAGCATATGTACCTTTAAGTAAGGTTTCACAGCATTTTTACTTTTTTCCAACTATTTTTTCTCCAATGAAGGGTTTCTTTTGGAAAATGGGATTTCCTTTTCGCCCAGAGCCAGTGGTTCTGACATTTCTCTCGTCTCGTGAATGATCTCACTTGTCATGTCTACTTATACTTATTTATATTCTTGATTGATTTGATACTTATTCATATTAATATGAATAATTATTCTCATTTATCAAAATGACTCATATAGAAAAAAAAAACATAAATATAACAACATATTCAGCACACAAATAACACGTTTATTCTTAGCATGTTAGGCATAGGCACAGGTAGATTTTAGCAGGTCACACCACATTGCCAATGTTCTATAGATTTATTTATGTACATATTATGTATATAGTACATGTGTATTTTCTATAGGTATATACTATGTATTCTATACAGATACAATGTATTATTTTATGTCTGAGGTATATTTCTTGTTTTAGAATTCACAATGCGATTCTGTATTTCAGTATCATTTTAGCTTAGCTGATGAAAATATCCCGCGGATTTAGAATCGGACGTTTTATTTTAGCGAAAAAATTCGCGATTGATTTCGTTGAACGGTTTTTAGTGGAAAAAATAGCGATTTTTGTATTGAACGGTTTTTTAGAGAAATACTAGAAAGTAAAAATAGTGATTTAACGTAGTGTTTGTTTGGGAAATTTAATGTGATTCTTCTTGTGATAATTGATGATTTATTAATCTCAGTCGTTTTAGAGTATAGTGTGATATTTTGTGGTGATTATTTTGTGATATTTTTTCACTTGTCATTTTTGGAAAAACAAATTAATGAAATAGTAAGGTACAGTGAAATATGTAATAGTGGGCATATATTTTGTGGTGGTGTTGTACACTTGGTACTTGGTACAAAACTATAGTTTTTTTCCACCATTCTTATTGTTTACTCTTGTTGAATGGTAGAGATTGCCCTGAAAGCGTAAATAAATACATATATATTGTTAATTAAGGGTCGAATTTTAAAACCGGATTACCTTTTAGGGGCGGTTAGGCTTAGAGTGTTCGGAGAGGTTTTAAGAATTTTTTTTTAAACTACTTTCAGTTCCTGTCTTAGTTAGTCAAACTAATTGTCCAACATTACTTTCCCACATAGAATAGCTCTCCTAGAAGCTGACCAGGATTAAATGATAATCCGAGTTTAAAATTCGGCCCTTAGTCTAAAAGTAAATTTTGAAATTTTTCGGGTAGGCCAGAAAAAGTTTTACCTACCTATTCTCTGGGAATTTCCCTTCTGGGAAATTTCAAATTAAGGAGAACAAAGGTTTATTTACAAATTGAACATTGTTGTGCCACCCAGACATGAATGGGTTACGTTACGGGGATACTATAGTAATGACACCGTAATACCATAATTGAGATCCCCATAGGTAACCCGTAATATTTTCCCTCAAGTACATAGATATACCGATAAGTATTTCGCATAAGTATATAAACATACCTATAAGTACATAAATATGCCTATAGGTACAGATTATCAGATGATGAAACCTAATACCACATATTCTCCCTTGTAATGCCTTCTGACAGCTGACAGCGTTTCCTAATTTTCTATGCTAGTCACTCTGATAAAGGTTCCATTTTCAAAAACATCAGACAGACAAGAAGATGTCGTGAAATTGAAACTTCGTGCCAAGCATAGTCTCAAGGCATTTGATTGGTCAATTTTGACTTGAGACTGATCTAAGAACGATCATTCTTGTTCATAAATACGAGTGTTAAACGTGACATTGTCAAGCTGAAATTCAGTCGGTCAATGGAGAGAATTAAAAAGCTTCGACTATTCAGCTGACAGCGTTTCCTAATTTCCTATATTAGTCACTCTGATAAAGGTTCCATTTTCAAAAATCAGACAGACATAAAGATGTCGTAAAATTGAAACCAAAACGTGAAATTGTCAAGCTGAAATTCAGTCGGTTGAGTCGGTCAATGGAGAGAATTAAATACAATAGTCCGTCCCTTATACCTTTTTTATTACTATTGTAATAATAAAGGAAGGACGGACTAAAAAGCTTCGACTATTCAAAAACTGCAGGACGTGGGTTCGGTCCCAGTCGAGGCATGGAATTTGGTCCTTGTTTATTTTCGTTTCGAATTTGACCACACTTCTTTTAGGTATTTAATTTAAAAGCGATCTTTACCATTCAACCTAATTGGGCTTCCTTTGAAATTTCCAGTGATTTTTCTATGCGTAATATTAATTGCAAAGTACTTAAACCACCGAGTGGTACTTAACTTTTAAACCACTCTATCAAGTATTTTTTAAGTACAACTTGTGACTTAAAAGGTACATACATACATAGTGTATCTCGTATTCTCGTTTGTTCCTGGACTTTATTTGCATAAAATCTAAACGGATTTACTTTAACTCGATAACTTCTAGATGGCAAGCTTTGATTTTGATTGTGCAGAGGTAAGCAAAGAATATGAATGTGTGTGAAATTGTGAAACAGTTTTTGTTTGATAAAGGTAAAGGACGTGTGTGTGTGTGTGTGTGTGTGTGTGTGTGTGTGTGTGTGTGTGTGTGTGTGTGTGTGTGTGTGTGTGTGTGTGTGTGTGTGTTTTAACATGATGATTGTTAAGGTGGGTCACACTACAATCAACCGCAGTCGATCGAAGTACTTTGACTGGAACCCATATAAAGTAGATAAGATCATATAATATAAGTTTAGGTGTATGTAGGTAGTTTGAACTTGAACATATGTACATATTTGAGGATTTTCAGGCAATTTCGACCGACCATAATACAGACTGTAGAGGTGTAGAGTACTGTAGACACTGCTTTAGGATGTATATGTACTCGTATGAATGGAATTCTGTATTTTGCCAAGGGCATCTATGTCCATCAGTCAAGTCACTGGTCACTGACATATCTATGTGTATTACTGTATAACATACCTATCTAGGCCCATTACTGTAACTACATGGTTCTTATATGGAGTGCAGGTAGTTAACGTGCTCAGCCTCTTAAGGACAATTGCGTAGCTGCTTCAATCGAGTAGCGATCAGTGGCGGCATTACCAGTGTAGATTTTTTGGACCGATTGCAATACTTGCTCATTACTAGTATAGCTTCGCTATAACTTTAGTAATAAAAAAGAAAAAAATGATGATACGAATAGATGAGAATTAATAGTAAAGGGGGCACTTTGTAATAAGAATTAATAGTAAAGAAGGCACTTGGTAATGCTGTGATACCCACAAAAGTTGTGAAAAAGCTCTCTGCTTTACCACAAAGCAGTTATGATTTGATTGGTATTGGTAAGCGTGTTTTCTAGGAAAATGGCGATTATAGTTAGTAATTAGTAAAGACGAGAGCTCAGGTATAATTACTATAATTAACTAGTAGAGAGTTGCAGAGTGCAGAGTGGTTAATAGAATAGAATAGAATATACCTTGTTTATACTACCAGCATAGGACTGAAAAGTCCCTTTACTCTTGCAGTCTAAACAAGGTCTTATATAATTGATTGTTCTTTCCCCCAGGAAGCACCTGCTCAAAATCAAATCCCCGGTGACCTTCTGCCACAACGACCTCCAGGAGGGTAACATCCTCTACCGGGAGTCCCCCAACAACAACAACAGCTCCAACAACAACAACAACAACAACAACAACAACAACAACAACAACAATATTGACTTGGTTGTCATCGACTTCGAATATTGTTCGTACAACTATAGGGCTTTTGATATAGCCAATCACTTTGTGGAGAGTGTGTACGACTATTCCTACAAGCATTTCCCCCACTACACGGTCAAACGAGAGAATTACCCGTCTTACAGTCTGAGGGTAAGTGAAGGTCGAATCAAGGACCTTCCGGTGTGAAAGCCGAGTGTGATAACCACTTGGCCACGGAGGTTGCTAGTTCAAAGGACACCTGCCTCGGTGGTGTAGTGGTCAAGGCGCTCGCCTGCAATAATAATATAAAAAAAAAATCAGGTTCTGAAAGAACTGAATTAATATATTTTCCTTTTTTTTATTAATTATGTAACTAATTTCCAAATATTTTCTGCCCTAATTATTTGCCTCGTGTATTTAGGTTTAATTTTTTTTTTTACATTTAATGATTTTTGTACTTACATTAAATGAACACCTGTGATTGTTATTTTTTTGTTTTAGTTTTAAATAATTTTTAAAGCTTAGTTTTAAATTAGGTATCACTTTGAAGCTCAGTTTTAAACTAATGATTTTTTAAAACTTTGTTTTAAAAGAATTCTTCCTGGGTTTACTAGCTTATGTTAAAGTGGAAATTCTGAGAAGCCTCGGAGACGGTTCCGAGAATGATGATTTTTCAGAAAATTCAAGATAATGGGATTAAAGAGGACAAAAAGGGGTACTTTTCTATCAGGAGAAATTCAATGGGTTTCAGTAGAAACTTCAAGAAAAATCGAATTGAAAAAATAGTAGTTTTTAAAGAGATACAAAAAAATCTTTTTCTCAAGCCTTTGGTCACGTTTGAGGGAAGGTTTTACCAAAACAAGGCATCTTATCTTTTAAATTTTGTGTTCTTTTCAATGGTGCAATCATTTTTTTATGATCTTTATTAGTTACAAGCGTTGTACAGTCGTTCGCGGGACACCCTGTATAGGTATTTTTTTTTTTTATATCCTTTAAATCACTACATGAGTTATACAACGAAACCAGACCAAACCAGGTTCTGTTAAAGAACATTGGCGTGACTATAGAATTTTGTTCGATTTTTGCGATAATCATTAAAGTGAAGTTAATATTGTGATACTAGGTTCTGACTACCCACGACGTATCACAATTACTTTCTTGTTTCTTTGGTTCTGTTAGAGAACTTTGGCACAAATACCGAATTCCGTTTAATATGTTTGATTTTGAGAAAATCAAGTTAAAATAAAGTTAGTATTTTGATACTAGGTTCTGACTACCCACGACGTATCACAATTGCTTTCTTGTTTTCTTGATTCTGTTGGAAAACTTTGACGCTTTTCTAAGGATATGTGAAGACATACGTGATATTAGGTTCTGACTACCCATTATGTATCGCAGTTGTCTTGTTTTCTTTAGATTGCGTGTAACCAAAAGGAGTTACCGGTAAATGAAAATGATACGTTTCTTTATATTAGAATTTCATGTTTGATTTCGAATGCATAGAGCTATACATACCTACTATTATGTCTGATTTTATACCCTTATGTTTGTCACTGTTACGTGAACCAGATGTTTACAGTTTTGAAATACTGAGATACGGTTTATTATCTATCCGTGGTATGTTTTGAATAAGATTGTGTGAAACCTATTGAAATTTTTCAAAATGTTTGTATTATTAACGCTTTGCAGCAGCGTTCACTGTTAACCCTTGATTGATAACGCTGATGACGTTTGCACCATCTGACATTTAAGTCAGTATGGCCGAGTGATTTTTACAAGAAACTAGTGCCTTTGGGCTGTGTTTGCTTCTGTTTTCAGATTAATAATTAATAGGCATCCGGGACGTATGCCATGTCAGGATGGACCGTATCGGATAGTGTGAGATTGAAGCCTGCTATTGAGAACACGGCGCACCCCCACATCTCGAAACTCCTTTCTGGTTTTCTGCTGACGAAGGGTAGTTTTACAGGCTATGCTTATTTCAGATTACACTGTTATGTTCCTACAAAATGAGTGAGACAGACACAGCATTTGGCTTAACATAAAACAGAAACACTTTATTTGAGGAACATTAAAAAGAAACACTTAAATTAATTATCACAGATTTAAATAGGTATGAAATTTATTTTCTAGTTATTATTAGGCTCTGGCCCTCATGGCTGCCGTACGTTCGCAACTCGTTCGTCGTCGTCTTGCCTATGTTACCCGGAACCTTGTCTGATCTCGAATATTCATTCCCTTGTGGATGCCACCCACGCTCATTCCGAAAAGTTGATTTTTGACTCCAGCTATGACGTATGATTACTGTTAACCAATCAGAGTTAGACACGGTTGCTGAAGTCAAATTCCAACTGTTCAAACCTATGACGTAGGCGTACCTAATACGTACATAATTATAACCATAATATATGACATACACGTAGTGTATCATATATTGAGGGTGGTACCCTAGACCCTGGGATTGTTAGCCAGAAGAGTTAACTAAGACACTTACAGGGATGATGATCAAGAATAATAGTACTTACAGGGATGATGAAGAATAATCATGTTAATATTGTAAAGAAAGAATAAACTTATTATGTACTTGCTTTGGAGATTTCGAAGAGACCAGATCTACAGTGCGATCTTTTTCTGTGTTTTGAATAAAGGGGAGTAGACGTGTGGGGGGAGTGACCGAACTTTGTCTCAATAAGCCATCCGTCTGTACAGTTTATAGTTTTAATTAGTTTACCTTATTTTATTAGTGTTAATTCTTACAAATAAACATTTTTCTCATTTTATTGCATTTAATTGTGTACCGTAGTACTGTGTTATTATTTACAATGTCTGTGTCCGAGAGAAGTAAAGGAGAATGGGAGACAGTCGAGGACACGGACGCCGACATATACATATTGTTACAACCCTGCAGTTCATAAAAAACTTTCAATACAAAACAGAACTTCAATATTCCAAGCCGTTCAAAAGTTACAAGGGGTTCGCTAGGACTTCTGAGCCATGCTGTATATTATTCTTCTTATTTACATATATTCTGGGTACCTCATGACGTTGTACTATGCATAATTTTATTCTCTGTACAATAAAATAAATAAATAAAAAAAAAAAAATAAATAAATAAATAAAAACACAGACGCACACACGAGCTGAAACTTTGAATTTAGTTTCTAGGGGTCTCAACACGTGTTTTGGTACTAAAAACACAGACGGACACACGGGCTGAAACTTTGGATTTAGTTTCTAGGGATCTCAAAACGTGTTTTGGCACTAAAAACACAGACGCACACACGACAATTTTAGTACGCAACTAGAACCAGAGACAACCACAATATGACGTTTATTTTTCCAAAATATGACTCTAAAAATATGACCTTTATGACCTTTATTTTCCTCAAATATGACATTTATTTTCCCAAAATATGACCTTTTCCGTAAAATAAAACATAAAAAAAAAATATTTTTAATGAAAGAGTAGGTAAATGTTATTTTTGTTATTTATTTATTTGTTGTATAACAGGATCAAGTGTGCTGCTATGTTGTCGACAGTAAAATTTAGTCTCTTGTCAACGTCTGCCGACGACACCGGGATAAATGAGCTTTATTTTTGTTATTTATTTGTTGTATAACAGGATCAAGTGTGCTGCTATATTGTCGACAGTAAAATTTAGTCTCCTGTAGTCCTGTCACTAGATATTTTAATTTCGAGAAAGACCGCTCAACGTCTGCCGACGATACCGGGGCATATTTCATGGCCAGGATGTCTTGAATAGTCCATCCATTCCTTGTCAAAGTCCTGCTGCTGTGAAGTATTGTGTCTCTTCTCGCCCATCTGATGAGAGGCATACAACGGGATGGGCATGCTACGACACAGACCACATGCGTCTAATGTAGCGGTTGTTTCATTGCTGCGAAATAAAAACGGCGGTGGAACACTCATCTTTTTTTTTTAACTCAGTCAGACAGTCACCCGTTCAAATACGAACCTCGCGCTACGTTGCTTAACCGAGAGATTGTCACTTTCCACGTGTTAATTCTCTCTTAATTACTTTAATTCAATATTATCTTCTTTTGATTTTAATTTATGGCGATTTTATTGTACTTAATGTCTAATTACTCTAATTGAACCTCATACAGACACACATGGGGGGGGGTCTAATCTTTTTATTAGACCCCATGTGTGTCTCTATTTTGTATTATCTTGAAAGTAATAAAGTTAATCTTTCTCTCACCCTAATCTCATTTAAGCCATTGTGAAATTTTTTGGCCTGTGTGAGGCAGCCCTTCAATTGCTAAGATCATGTGATCATGCTTTACTGTCTCGCCATTTCATCAGTAAATCGGTCGTTTCTTCAAATAAAATTGATCCCCAGGACGGGGTAAACCTAGACCCTTGACAAATGGAGTGTGCATGCCTGAAGGCATGTAATGTGTGATGTGTTCCAATCCATGCGATTCCGACAAAATTTCACTGGTCACATTGACCTCACCCAGCCAAAGTGGGGTGATGTCGTCGACTTGTCTTAATCTTTTTAAATTATTTTTAATTATTATTATTAATTTTTTATTATTATTATTTATTTTTTTTTATTTTATTTTATTATTATTATTTTTTTTGCGTGAGACAGGTAGCCCTAAACTGTCGAAGGTGATATCAGGCGCTTTCCTGCCGTGCCATCGCCAGTTCTCTAGGATTAAAACTAGCACATTAACCTTACCTAAGCTTAGGCAGGACCTGGAAAAGCCAGCAGGACGTGATTGATCGAATTGCGTCACCGTTCCGTTGGTACCGGTCTCTACTAACGACAGTCAAAATCAACCCTAAAGGTGTGTCCACAAGTCCACACATAGTTGACGCCGTCGCGCGTCGATCGACGTCGACTGAAACCGTACACTGCCTCGACAACATAGATTCATCTCTTCACCTCGTCGATCTAAGGGGGCGACTATGTGTGGACTCTGTGGACACAGCTTCAGAAGTCATTTATTTCAATTTCAACAGCTTTCGTATATTTAACTTTTTATTTTAACCTGATTCTAACTGGTTGGTATCCCCACTTTTGTTTCCAGATGGTGGTAGAGCAGAAGGAAATGCTAGAGATGGCCCTGGGAATCTGCAAAGGATATCTGCATGGTGCCTGGAAGAGGATAACCGCTAAGGATATCTGCGTCAAACGAATGAGGTAACTATCATTGTCACTGATAAATATCACTCACTGTCACTAATTTACTGATAACTATAACAACCATCACTGGTTTACTGATTAGATCTCTTTCCATTAGTACGATCTTTAATAATTGTCACTTACCACTTACTATTTCGTAGCTAAATCCCCTTTAGATATGTTTTAATTATAATCTACTTTTATATATTTATTTTTCATTTAGACAGACACCGAAGCGAATACAATAGTCCGTCCCTTATACCTTTTTTATTACTATTGTAATAATAAAGGAAGGACGGACTAAAAAATGTAACTTTTATTACCTAAACTTTCGAATTTTTTGATAGAATATCCTAGTGTCATCCAAAATACATAAGTGTGCCATGTTTCAAGTCAATCGGTCAAATTTTTTTTTTTTTTTTTTTTCAAAAAATGTAATTTTTTTTTTTTCTTTACAATGACATCAACTAACGTTACAATTTAATAAGAATATATTATGACATTGTGATTTGTATTTTAGTGGATATACCCCAACGTTATGGACTTTCGTCTGTGTTAACGTTGGGGTGATGTCGTACCTCGTACCTGTCACCGACCAAAGTCCTATAATATAACTATGCCATCAATTCATCTTTTTCCCTCTATCTTGACATCACGTGAACAGATTCCTATTTGAGGAATGAGAATTGAATTGGAGAAAGCTAGTCAGTGTTTTCCCCAATCCTGCGTAGTAGATCGTTGTCGGTGGTCGGTGTGTCGGTTTGTATCAAAGCTTACCTACCTAATGCTAAGACGCAAAAAATGCACAGGATATAAACAACAACAACAATTTGAAAGATGAATGACTCAATGGAGGTGAAACTACATACAAGAATTTCATCAGACACAAGACAAGTTAAGTAGTGTTGTTAATGAATCATGGCTAATTTGAACTGTAAAATTCCATACCTCGGCTGGGATTGAACCCACGTCCTCCTGTTTACCAGGCGAGCGTCTTGACCACTACACCACCGAGGTAGGTAGGGATAGGGTCCTGAATTAATTTGTGATTTTCTTCAAGTGTGCGCCCCGCTTCTTTAAAATTTCTATGAGATACTCTGTCAGACTGTCACACACTGTGTACACAAAATTTCTCTAAGTTAGAGTGTGCTGTGTGTACCATTGTACCAGACAATGTTGTTTATATTGAAAATTGGGCTTAATGAGAATAAAGTTCCTGTGGCAGGTTTTCTAATAGTAACAAATGCGCGCGCACACTTGACACCAACCTTTCCAGCTCTTTCCTTACCGTGTCTGGCGTTCGCACCACGACCCCCCGTGCGTGCCACGTTGGCATTTTTTGTTTTTTGTGTGTCTCTTGTTCTCATTTCAAGTGATCATTGGCCCGGAGGCTATCTGCCCCCCTTGTCAGGGGACCGAGCTCCCTCCCATTTGAGGAGGCAAAACCCCCCTTGGATGAGCACTTCTGTGCCCCTCCCCTTTTGGTTTCGGGGGCCCCTTTTAGGGGGCCCTAAGGCCCCGAGGGGCGTGCCTGGCAGTGAGTATGAAAACTGTATCTCCTATCGTTTATTTCTTCTTCTTTCTTTTATGATCTGTTTTTTCTTCTCTTTGAGTTGAATCTCTTTCTTTTTCTTGTTCTTTTCTGTCTACTTTTTGTGTTTTCTCTTTAACTTTTTCTTTTTATTTTCTTTCCCTGTTCTCTTTTCTCTTCCTTCTTCGCTTCCCTTCCTTCTTCTTTCTCTACCAGTTTTGTCTTTTAAACAAACAAGAACGTTTTAAAGAAACAAGAACGTTTTAAACAAACAAGAACGTTTTAAACAAACAAGAACGTTCACATCAAAATTAGTGATGCACACATAACAAGACGAGAGCCCTGTCTCCCAAATTTTCTAGGAGACGAGATTTCAAAATCCATTTCTCCGATTTCTCGTCGCGTAGTGCATCACTAATCAAAACTAACCATAGTCTTCCATAGCTCCATATGTGCCCTTATAGTATTGACGCGCCTGAATAAATTGATTCAGTGGCGTAGCGTGGTCTAACTCCAAGTGTAGGGCGGACACTAATTTCTATCACAATATCTATCTAATAAGAATACAATAATTATTCAAAGTCAATATTTAAGGGTATTTGAGTGGAATTTTTGAGTGTATGGCCACCATGGACGCTACGCCACTGAAATTGATAAAGAAAAAGTTACGACCACAAGACCGCAACTTTAAGGCGAAAATTGCATTCTCCCCTCCCAAAAAATAATATGTTTGTCTTGGCTTTTTATTACTACGTATTACTAAGCGGTTCTCGAAAAACCCACCCCCGGAGAAGACTTTTTAAACTAAACACCCTGTATATAAAAAGTCAATCTACGTCTCTACTTGTTTGAGATTCACACCCCATCATCTCTGCTCAAATCAAAATCAAATTGAAGGTGAAACTAAAAGAACTACATTAGTCAATGCTAAGACGTAAATATAATGCAGACGATATAAACAACAACAACAACAACAACAATAAATTCTTGAAAGATGAATGACTGAATGAAGGTGAAACTAAAAGAACTACATTAGTCAATGCTAAGACGTAAATATAATGCAGACGATATAAACAACAACAACAACAACCAAAAACCACGTCAGAAAGAATGAAATGTATATCTAAATAACAAAGTAACGTTGAAAAATCTAAAGATGAATGACTTCATCTGACGTTACAAGGCAAAAAATAATAATAATAAATAAATAAAAACAACAACAACAACAACAACAGCAGCCAGTAGCAAAAGAAGAACAACACTATAGTTTTAAATCGTTGTTGGTGAATTGATTAATGATGTTGTGGTTTGTGGTAATTTGAATATGATTCATTTGATTAATTCAAAACGCAAAAAGAATCCAACTATAACAAAACAACAACACGAACACCACCACCAACAACAACAATAACAACAAAAAACAAAAGAATTAGAAGACGACGACGAAGAGAAAATTCATAAAGTTACGACCACAAGACCGCAACTTTAAGGCGAAAATTGCATTCTCCCCTCCCAAAAAATAATATGTTTGTCTTGGCTTTTTATTATTACGTATTACTAAGCGGTTCTCGAAAAACCCACCCCCGGGAAAGACTTTTTACACTAAACACCCTGTATATAAAAAGTCAATCTACGTCTCTACTTGGTTGAGATTCACACCCCATCATCTCTACTCAAATCAAAATCAAAATCCTGTTTCAAATAAAAATCTGTTACTGCGGCACTGTCCAAACTACACCCCCCACTTTCCCCCTTCTCCATTTTGCAGTGGCGGTCTCACCAACATGCTCTATCACGTGACACTGCTGCAACCCATCCAGAGTTCGGAACCCAGTGAGGTTCTCCTGCGGATTTACGGGCAGACCCATGGCGAGCGGGCTTTGGAGAGCATCATCACGGATTCGGTCATCTTTACGTTACTGTCGGAACGAAAGCTGGGTCTTCTCCATTTTGCAGTGGCGGTCTCACCAACATGCTCTATCACGTGACACTGCTGCAACCCATCCAGAGTTCGGAACCCAGTGAGGTCCTCCTGCGGATTTACGGGCAGACCCATGGCGAGCGGGCTTTAGAGAGCATCATCACGGATTCGGTCATCTTTACGTTGCTGTCGGAACGGAAGCTGGGCCCTACCCTGCATGGGGTGTTCCCGGGTGGACGGATTGAGGAGTATATACCGGTAGGTAACCAACCTCAGTGGTGTAGTGGCTAACGCGTTGGACTTTTTATCTGGAGGTTGGTGGTTCGAGTTCAAGTCAAGTCGAAAATCGAGAGCATGAAGCAGAAAGGAACCAGTCAACAGAAACCAATTTTGAAAACCCCCTAAAAAACGTAGCTATTATTTATTTTCATGCTACCTAATAAAGAAATAGTCTTCTAACCAACCTCAGTGGTGTAGTGGCTAACGCGTTGGACTTTTTATCTGGAGGTTGGTGGTTCGAGTTCAAGTCAAGTCGAAAATCGAGCGCATTAAGCAGAAAAGAACCAAAAAACAACAACAACAACAACAACAACAACAACAACAACAACAACAACAACTTGTTTACATAATTGCATATGAATAACAGTGTTGTCAATAGATTTAGCCTGTTTGTTGTACGTACGTTTGTTTTATATTTATTTTATTTTTCAGTTATTTTAGACAAAAAAAATTGGCACACGCCAACAACATAGAACAGTACAGTAGTAGAATCCACCAACCTCTTGAGATCTTTGGTGATTTTTACCCCCTAGACTGCCCTAGAGCTTCGATAGAAGAAACCGTAAAAACGATCTTTCCCGAAGGTTACTTACCATTCTTATGGTCCCGTAATTGAAGAGAGAAAGAGGACAGGATAGGAGAAAGTCAGCCGTTCCGAGAACGAACCTTATCTCCGCCCCAGGCGGGAATCGAATCCGCAAACTTGCGCTTACAAGGCAGTCGAGCTAACGAGGCTGGTCTGAAGAGGTTAACCAAAGCTGGTCTGAAGAGGTTAACCAAATGACGTTTCATTTTAAAGATGAAATGCACCGTGAGGTTATTGCTTTTTAGAGGAAATATTTTAAAGATGTACGAATTTACATACATTTTTGTTTTGTGTTTTTAACCTTGTGAGTAATTTGTAGTTTTGTATGGATGGCTGTACTGTTTGCCTGTTAGCATAATTCAGGGTGGATCAGGCTCAAATAAATGAGGATAAAATTCCATCCCTCTGCTAGGATCGAAGCCGTGGCCTCCTGTTTACCAGGAGGGCGTCTTCCGCGTCTTGACCACTACGCCCCCGAGGCAGAAGAATGAAGGAAAGTTATGTTTCATCCTTCATTTCTTTACTCTCTCCTTCTTATAGGATAAGGAAACTAGGAAAGTAAGAATGAGATGAATGAAACGCAATACTGAGAGAGATAGCGGTGGAATATTTTTTGATGAATTCGCAAAAAAGAAAAAATAATAATAAAATCTTTCAATAGAATGTCTGTTGTTCTGTACGTATCAATTACTTACCGTTATCGCTGTATAGTTCGGTAGAATATGTGGTTTTGTAGCTAAACCTCAGTGGTGTAGTGGCTAACGCGTTGGACTTTTTATCTGGAGGTTGGTGGTTCGAGTTCAAGTCAAGTCGAAAATCGAGAGCATTAAGCAACGAGTCAACAGAAACCAATTTTGAAAACCCCCTAAAAAACGTAGCTATTATTTATTTTCATACTACTTGATAAAGAAATAGCCTTTAGTGACCCTAATCTGTTAACAAAAAAGAACCACAAGGGGTTTTAGTCGATTAAAATTTACTTATTTTTGGGTCGTTCTTTTCTGGGTGGCAGTCATAACTGAATTAAAAAAAAAAATCAAACTATTCTTTTTTCCTTTCGTGTGATGTTCACACTAGCTATATTTATTTTATATAAATGATTAACCCTTTATCGCCCTTTGTCCCAATTTCAGGCCCGCTCCCTCAAATACAGCGAACTCACCGATCCGGCCATCAGTCGAAAGATCGCCGAAAAGATGGCCGACATCCACCTCATGCAAATCCCCGTCGTCAAAGAGCCCACCTGGCTATGGGACACGATACAACGATGGTTGAACACTCTGTATTTGAAGAATACAGGGGGTAACGGAACGGCCGAGTGGCGGAACGGGGAGACGCTGGCTACAGAGTGTCACAAGAAGAACAAAATTCAGATGAAGAAGATCCTGTCCAAGGATTTGAACACGGAGGCTGACTGGCTCAAGTAAGTGACGAGACTTGGTTGATACTTTCTGTAGATGAGAACAAAAACAAAATGGCCATCTCTTTTTAAACTTTGACTAGTCGTAAAATTTGACTCCATCTCAAAACGGTTTTGGACTTGGCCCGCTCTGCCTCTAAGCCATTCATATTTAGCAGCAACCTTCATGGCCGAGTGAGTATCACACTAGGCTTGCACGCCAGAGGTCCCGGGTTCGATTCGCGGCGGTGTCGAAATGAAGAAGATCCTGTCCAAGGATTTGAACACGGAGGCTGACTGGCTCAAGTAAGTGACGAGACTTGGTTGATACTTTCTGTAGATGATTAAGCAAGGTCTATTGTATTAATTATGTATTGTACCATGTTAAACCCATAAAATACACGAGACCTTGTTTAGACTGCTGGGGTAAAGGGACTTTTTAGTCTCATTCGAGCAGGATAAACAAGGTATATTCTATTCTATTCTAGATGAGAACAGAAACAAAATGGCCATCTCTTTTTAAACTTTGACTAGTCGTAAAATTTGACTCCATCTCAAAACGGTTTTGGACTTGGTCCTCCAAGGACGATCTCACTAGGTCTAATCTGTCTTAGAAGAGCTCTCAAAAATCAAGATCAGTCTGAGGTTGAAGACAAAAGAATCATAATCAAGTATCTGTGCTGTTATAAGGAAAAGCCTCGACAGAACTGGACTGATAAGTCCCGCCTCCAAAACAGGGACTGGCAAATGTTGTGCTTCCAAGGACGATCTCACTAGGTCTCTTCAGTTTTGGTTTGGAATCAAGCATGTTCTGTGTTAGAAGATCTATCAAAAATCAAGCTCGGTCTTTGGTTGTTTTGAAGATCCCTGAAAAATCAAGCGTCAAATATTGTTTCAAGGATTTTCTGGACTGAACTAGACTGATAAGTCCCGCCTCTAAAATAGGGACTGGCAAATGCTGTACCTCATAAGGACGATCCCACTAGGTCCATTTAGTCTTGATTTGGCCGTTCTTAAGACGGACGATCTCATTTGCGGACTCATTCAGACTTCGGCTTGGGCGAATCAAGGAAGCCAAAGAATTGAACCGAGAACTCCATCGCATCGTAGGTTCTTGAGAAAAAAAAGAACTTTTTTTAAAGAAAACTGTAACAACGAAAGTCCCACTATGGTACCGAAAGCGAAGAGAGAAGGAAGACAGGATAGGAGAAAGCCAGCCATTTCGAGAACGAACATTATACGTTCAGAATAAAATCGTCCCGAGCGGGAATCGAACCCGCGACCTAGCGCTTACAAGGCAGACGTGCTACCAACCAAGCTAACTAGGCTGGTTTTGATTAATTTTAATAATCGATTGTTAACATAACAAGGCCAGTAGCTAGACAGGTTGGACTATCTCTTAGCCTCGTGTAGTGCATAAAGATTGACATCACATTCTTCTTCTTCATATCTTCATCTTCATAAATATGGCCATATTTATGAAGATGAAGATATGATACGTTGAAGATGAAGATATGATACGTTGTTACAGATACTAATACTAATATGATTGATATGAATCTTCATAAATATGGCTGTATGATTGATTTAAATCTTCATAAATATGGCCTTGTGATTGATTTAAACCTTCATAAATAAGGTCATATGGTTGACTTAGAATACTTAGATCATCATATGGCTGTATTGATTGACATCACTTTCTTCATAAATATGGCTGTGTGGTGTATTTAAATCTTCAAAAATATGGCCACAGGTCATATGATTTATTGAAATCTTCATAAATATGGCTGTATGATTGATTTAGGTTTAAATCATTTATTCTCTGTCAATCCATTGATATTGGTTTTTATCTTTGTTTGGATGTCTCTGAACGATTAATATGGATGAAATATGCTGTTTTATCAAATCATAAGTCATTAATTGATCACACCCAATGCAATGTAGCTTCGTAACACCTTGATCCACGTTTTATTTAACCTCTTGAGGGTTCCGGGTTCGACCCGCACCATCGAGATTTTTTTTCTATTATTATTTTTTTAGAGGTTTTTTTTTCTATTATTATTTTTTAGAGGTTTTTTTCTATTGGGCGGTGGGCGCTTATGAGGTTTTGATAGAGGGAACTGTAACAAGGGAAGTGTTATCGTCTCGAAATTGATGAGAGGAGGACAGGATAGGAGAAAGCCAGCCGTTCCGAGAACGAACCTGATCTGTTGAGAACAAAGTTCGCCCCGGGCGGGAATCGAACCCGCAAATCAATGGTTACAATGCAGACGATTCCTACGCGGGGCGAACTTTATTCTAAACAGATAAGGTTTGTTTTTGTTCTTGGAACGGCTGTCTTTCTATCCTGTCCTCCTTCTCTCTTTGATTTCGGGACGATAAGACCTTAGCGGTTACAGTTCCCTCTGTCAAACCTCCAAAAAATGTCTCTTTTTTTACCAAAAAGGCCTGGTCCCTAAAGAGGTTAAAATCATTTATCTTTATAGCTCATTTCAATCACCTTTCACGCATTTACTGTACTTATGTTTTGTACTGATATTATCTTGGTGTGAATGTAAATTAATGACAAAAAAAAAATATGTTAATGAAAAAAGAAAAAAATCGTATGATAAAAATAATGAAAAAAAAAATAACAAATAAAATAACATGTCATTTACAAAGATTTACAGAAAATCAAATCTTTTTTCGATTATTCAACGTAAAACCGTGGAATGTACGATTTGAGTTGTTTCTAATCTTTCTGTGTTGTGAGTCGGAAGGACTTTTTCCCACATTGGTGTTTTATCTGAAACTTTGAAGTAAGTCCTGCCTTGAAGTTAAATTGAGATAGGCGAGATAACATGAAATAGAATTGAGGTACCTAAATTAAAGCAGAATTGAGATGCATACTTTAAATTTAAAGTAAAATTGAGATTCCTTTAAAGTAAAAAAGTGGTTAATTGAAAAAGCTCACATGAGTTTTTTTTTCTTATGTATAAAGACACATCCCCTGCCTCGGTGTGTGTAGTAGTCAAGACGCTCGCCTGGCTCACAGGAGGGCGTGGGTTCAATTCCAGCCGAGGTAAGGAACCTTGTCCTCATTATAATTTGAGAATTTGACCACAATAATAGTAGTAGTCTACTGCTTGGGCAAAGGGACTTTTGAGTCCTATGCAAGCAGTATAAATAAGCGCTATTATTTTAAGTGAGAACTCGAAACAAAGCCTTAAAATAATAATAATAAAAATCAGTTTCTGAAAGAACTGAATTAATATATTTTCCTTTTTTTATTATTAATTATGTAACTAATTTCCAAATATTTTCTGCCCTAATTATTTGCCTCGTGTATTTAGGTTTAATTTTTTTTTACATTTAATGATTTTTGTACTTACATTAAATGAACACCTGTGATTGTTATTTTTTTTTGTTTTAGTTTTAAATAATTTTTAAAGCTTAGTTTTAAATTATCACTTTGAAGCTCAGTTTTAAACTAATGATTTTTTAAAACTTCGTTTTAAAAGAATTCTTCCTGGGTTTACTAGCTTATGTTAAAGTGGAGATTCTGAGAAGCCTCGGAGACGGTTCCGAGAATTACTAGTAAAGCTTCGCTATAACTTTAGTAATAGAAAGTAAAAATTGATGATACGAATAGATGAGAATTAATAGTAAAAGGAGGCACTTGGTAATGCTGTGATACCCACAAAAGTTGTGAAAAAGCTCTCTGCTTCACCACAAAGCAGTTATGATTTGATTGGTATTGGTAAGCGTGTTTTCTAGGAAAATGGCCTAATGGTCAAAATTCTAGACATTTGTAAACAACATGGGTTGCGCGTTCCCACTGAACTAACAGCTAACCACCCATTTTCTTTCCCCCAGGAAGCACCTGCTCAAAATCAAATCCCCGGTGACCTTCTGCCACAACGACCTCCAGGAGGGTAACATCCTCTACCGAGAGTCCCCCAACAACAACAACAACAACAACAACAACAACAACAACAACAACGTCAACAATAGCTCCAACAACAACAATATTGACTTGGTTGTCATAGATTTCGAGTACTGTTCGTACAACTATAGGGCGTTCGACATAGCCAATCACTTTGTGGAGAGTGTGTACGACTATTCCTACAAGCATTTCCCCCACTATACGGTCAAACGAGAGAATTACCCTTCTTATAGTCTGAGGGTAAGTGAAGGTCGAATCAAGGACCCTCCGGTGTGAAAGCCGAGTGTGATAACCACTTGGCCACCGTGGTTGCTGATCCAAAGTGTGGCGCTCACAACAACACTCAACACTAAATAAAATCTTACATAGAAACGCAGGTTTTCGTTTCTCCACAATTTCCATCTCTGAAGTATAAATAACACTTCCAAATTCTTGGCCAACACCTGAGAGCTATGTCTAACCCGTAACCTAGCACTTAGAAGGTATAATTGTGGAAGAAATCGATTTAAATTGAAAAAGTGTTTACAAGCAAAAATAGTTTCCTCAGAAAACCAGATAATCTCTCACTGAAATTGTTAAACAATGCAATAAAGATTGGATTTAATCGAATAGAATTGAATTTCCTATTAATAACCTGGAGGGGGCCTTTTATGTTTCAGAAATCATTCGTGGAAACCTATCTATCCCGTATGAACCAAGAAGATAGCACTCCAGAGAGTGTACTAGAAGAAGTGAAGCACTTCACTCTCGCCTCGCACTTCTTCTGGGCACTGTGGTCATTTGTACATGATGACACGTCGGAGATATCCTTTGGCTATTGGGTAAGAACATATTTTTTTGTTGGATAAGGGGTTTAACCTCATTACTTGTTGCTGTTAACTCATGAGATCCGAACAAAGCACCTTTTTCAATAAATTGTAAATGAAAAATATTTTTAAACAAATAAATAAAAAGAAAAATAAATCATATGGTTTGAGGTTTTTAATTGTCATTTTCAATATTAGGAGGGGAAAAAAATCGTCAATTAACAAGGACGGGGGACACAAAGTGAGTTTAAACTCGGTTTAAGTTTAACTTCCGGATTAAATCAACCAATCAGATTGCGTAATCCGAGAGTTAAACTTAATCCGAGTTTAAACACTTTGTGGCGCCGGGGGTAAGTTAACTCTTTCGTGTGGCTCCTGCTTGACGAGCCTCTTGAAATAATTAATTATTTGGGTCTAAATTTTTAGGGAGATAAAAAACGGCAGACCCAAGACAATCTAAGGCTACGAAGTTGTACTGTCACTCGGATGCCCGTGGGAGAATGACCTGATGGCCAAGTTCCCGCTCTTCGACGACAATATCAAACTGTCAGACCATTTGATAATTGGCGCCCATTCATACGAAACAGAATTGGATCGATTGCAATACATTCCCTATACATATTGAGAGAGAAACAAACGATAAAATTTAATGACGGTGTTCTCTTTAATTTAATGACGGGTGCAATAGTCCTACATACTGGACTCCGCACACAGGAATTTCATCAGAAGACCCCCATTTCAATGTAATACATATTGAGAGAGAAACGATCGATAAAATTTAATGACGGACTGTCCAAAGTTCGGGTTGCCAAAACGATACAGGATAAGTGAAAAATAGACGGGGGAAAGAAGTGTTTCCAAACATGGGTGACCAAACGGATCCTCCAACTGAGCTTCGTCAGCCCAACACCAACGAATGTAACCCAACCTTGGGTCCCAAAATCAATAGTCTCTATGGGCCAACCTTTGTTCCTAAAACCAACAATCTATATGAGCCAACCTTTGTTCCTAAAACCAACAATCTATGTGAGCCAACCTTTGTTCTGAAAACTTACGGTCAATATAAACCAACCTTAGTTCCTAAAACCAACAGCCAATACAGACCAACTTTTTCCACAACCAACAGTCGACCTGTAAGGTTCCTGACTTCCAACAACCAAGCCAAAAGAATCAGATTTGATACAAATATCTTGACCCTGCCGGGAATCGAACCCGGGTCTCCCGCGTGCAAGGCGAGCGCAGTGACCACTACGCCATGGGAGCTGACCTCATTAGTAATAATCTCTCATTTTGTATTTCAGGAATACGGTCTAGAACGCCTGAACTCCTACTATCGCCTCAAGCAGAAACTCCTGGGCCCCACCGAACCCAACGCGGTCAAACGAAAAGCCTCGACAGAACTGGACTGATAAGTCCCACCCTCCAAACAGGGACTGACAAATGTGCCTCCAAGGACGATCTCACTAGGTCTAATCTGTCTTAGAAGAGCTCTCAAAAATCAAGAACAGTCTGAGGTTGAAGTCAAAAGAATCAAGTATCTATGCTGTTATAAGGAAAAGCCTTGACAGAACTGGACTGATAAGTCCCACCCTCCAAACAGGGACTGGCAAATGTGCCTCCAAGGACGATCTCACTAGGTCTAATCTGTCTTAGAAGAGCTCTCAAAAATCAAACTCAGTCTTAGGTTGAAGACTTCTGAAGAATCAAGTGTGTGCTGTTATAAGGAAAGGCTTGGACTGAACTGGACTGATAAGTCCCCATCAGATTTGCTCAATCGAGGTCCACAACTGTGATCAAAACGAATGGAACTGTATTTCCAAAGAAAGTAGGACCCAATACTTTGAACCAAAACGGGGGAATTGAAATTCTAAAGAAATTTGGGCCCAAGACGAATAGAACCACAATTCCAAACAAATCAGGGCCCATCAATTCCAAAACTGTAATTCAAAACGGAGGAATTGAAATTCCAAAGAAATTGGGGCCCAATAGACCCAACGCTGTGGCCCAAATTAAGGGAATTAAATCAGGACCTACAACTGTTACCCAAACCATAGGAACCGTAATTCCAATCAAATTAAGGCCTACGACTGTGATCAAAACCAATGGAACCATAATACCAAGGAAATTAGGACCCAACAATCCTAACATTGTGAACAAAGTCGGAAGTTCAAAGAAATTAGGGCCCAACACTTTAGCCCAAACGGGAGGTACGGGTAGCCCAAAGAAATCAAGTCCCAACACTAATGGAAACGGAACTGCAAAGAAATCAAAGCCCAACAGTCCCAACACAAACGGCAAGGACAAACTCCTTAACCCCACACGTCTAAGGACCATCCTCCTCCTTTGTCGACTCCTCGTACTAATAGTCCTCCTTCTGAGCAACTTTCTCGACCTCATCCTAGTCCTCCTTAAGGAGCTCCTTGAAAAACTCCTTAAACTGTTCAAACTGCTAGTAAAACTCCTTTTCAAAGTCGTCTTTACACTGATCCTTAAAAGACTGCTCCAAACGATTGGGTTCGTTTTGAGTAAACTCTTTAACAAGTTAATGCGACCTTTGTTTGGGTACCTCTTCAAATTGCTGTCGCCATTTTTTAAGTATCTCGTAGGGCTTTTCCGGTGGACTTTTTCGACAACCACCGGCCTTTTGGCTCCCCTAGGGACCACTTTGTTCAAATGGGCAACGTTACTTCTTCTCCTCCCTTTTCAAGCGGTTCAATCGATGGGTGTTTTCGTCTACCGGTGGGTCTTTCTTCCACCGATTCGGTTTACGATGTGGGCCTTGTCCGCGGTTTTCAACTTTTTGAAACCGATTTTCGCCGTGCCTTGGAGAGGAATCAGGTACGTGTTCGCCCCACCCTGTAGGGTGGTCAAATCGACGACGGTCACCCTGTATAAGACCTTTGTGAGCCCTTTGGTTGAACTGGGCAGGGGGTTCTTCTATTGGTCGCTCCTTTTTGTAGGCCTGTTTTGTGACCAATATGAAACCAACAAGTTTAAAACCCTCGATAAATTTCAAGGTGGAAAGCTTGGGCAGATTAGTTAACTGGGCAGGGGGTTCTTCTATTGGTCGCTCCTTTTTGTAGGCCTGTTTTGTGACCAATATGAAACCAACAAGTTTAAAACCCTCGACAAATTTCAAGGTGGAAAGCTTGGGCAGATTAGTCTGGATGTCGAGCGTTCTGATCCGAAAGACTCGGTTCGAATCCCGGCGGCGGTGCTGGAAGTTGTTGTTTTGAGATAGGCATAGGTACATTCTCAAAGTATTCAGATATTTTACGCGTGTCGATTAATGCTTGCTAGTTAAGGAATGCTTGATTGTGATAACCATACTGATTGTCACAAATATCGTTCCCCAAGTTACAAAGCATTCCTCAAATCAGTTACAAGTCATCATTCCTCACGCCTAGATAAAGTTTATGACTTGAGACTCGAACCACCAACCTCCAGATCCAAAGTCCAACGCGTTGACCACTGCACCACTGAGGGTGGTTTAGCACTTGCTAGTATTTCTAACTTCTGGGTTCTGGGCGATCGTTTCGAAGAAAAAATCTTTTATTTCTGAAAACAAGTTTTGACTGTGGCTCCCCTAAAATAATATGAAATTCAGAATTGTACAAAAAGAAATAAGTAGACAGAATGAAATACAGAGTTCCACTTTTATATGTAAAAAGCAAGAAGAGTTGTATTTATTTAATAAAATTCTCAGTCTAAAGTCATTAAGCAGCGCGCAGACTGATCATACACTTCCAACACTTCAGACATTTCCGACAAATTTTTGTATTTTGCTTCCTATGTTAAGTAATGGTAGTCCGCACACCTATCCGTATCAGACATTTCCAACACTTCCGACATACTACCATTACCTACTTAACATAGGAAGCAGAATACAGGATTTGTCGGAAATGTCTGAAGTGTTGGAAGTGTATGATCAGTCTGCGCGCTGCTTAATGACTTTAGACTGAGAATTTTATTAAATAAATACAACTCTTCTTGCTTTTTACATATAAAAGTGGAACTCTGTATTTCATTCTGTCTACTTATTTCTTTTTGTACAATTCTGAATTTCATATTATTTTAGGGGAGCCACAGTCAAAACTTGTTTTCAGAAATAAAAGATTTTTTCTTCGAAACGATCGCCCAGAACCCAGAAGTTAGAAATACTAGCAAGTGCTAAACCACCCTCAGTGGTGCAGTGGTCAACGCGTTGGACTTTGGATCTGGAGGTTGGTGGTTCGAGTCTCAAGTCATAAACTTTATCTAGGCGTGAGGAATGATGACTTGTAACTGATTTGAGGAATGCTTTGTAACTTGGGGAACGATATTTGTGACAATCAGTATGGTTATCACAATCAAGCATTCCTTAACTAGCAAGCATTAATCGACACGCGTAAAATATACAGATGAAGAATTAATAGAATGATGATCTGAAATAGGCAGTGACTGTGGTCCAAAGACTTAATAGAGACTTAATAGCAACAGGAGAAAGTTCATGAAAATTTGCGAAAAGTTGAAGAAATACACGGGCCGTTTGATAAGTTCGTGGACTCGGATACTTCTTCTTGGTATGAGGTCCAAATTTAGGTGCCACTGCAAAGTATGTCTTGTTTTAGGAAGGTACACCAAGTTTCATTACGTTCCTATTATTAGCCTTTGATTCACAGCTATCGATTGGTGACGAGTTTGATAGGCTTTTTATAATGGATAATTCCGAGGTACGGGCAAATGATTATTTTTCATTTTTTAAGAACAAATCGGGAATCAAAATAAAAACCCCATTAGATTCAAATTTCGATACCAGATGTAGTCAGGGGTTTCTTCCACTCCTGATTTGCCCTCAAAAAAAGAAAATAATCACCTCAGAATTATCCATTATAAAAAGCCTATCAAACTCGTCATCAATCGATAGCTGTGAATCAAAGGCTAATGATAGGAATGTAATGAAACTTGGTGTACCTTCCTAAAACAGGACATACTTTGCAGTTACAGTTAGATTTGGGCTTCATAGCAAGAAGAAGTATCCGAGTCCACGAACTTATCAAACGACCCTCGTAGAGGGAGAAAGAGTTGACATGAAAAATAGCCAAGAGCTGTTTCTTGTGTCTAAAGGTCGAGTGTTGTTTTGAACTCTTGATTGCTCTTTTAATTTTCATTCTGGGAAATTTATAAAAGAAAAAACCACAAACAAGGTAGGTATTTCTTTCTTAAATTTCTTACAACTTACAACCCGTTTGACAACAGAGACGTTATGAAAAGATGGTAAGTACCAAGTCACGTTTCACAGATTTCTCGTAAAGGATTGATGAGGTATACGTATACAAGAGAGCACTTCAAGTTAAGCAACGCTGACCGTGGATTGTGAGGACAACTAGAGAACTATTTTTCTAGAAACCAGGAGAGGGAAATGTTGAAATATCACTCGAAAAAAAGAACAACTAAACAAAACAAAAATTGTACCTAAAACTTGAAATTTTCGAGCCCTAAATTAAAATCAACGAAATAGTTCAAACACTCGTAGAATTCTTGAGGGAAAAAAATGGCTTTCTTTCTTCTTTCATATCCGAGATTGGTTTAAAAATTCCCAAAACCTACAAAAGGTAAATGGGCTAGTTAAAACAGCAAAAAAATCTATTCATTGTACATTTGACATTACCTATTTATGAACTAATAGAAAAATCTTAAATAAATTAACCTTTCTTTGTACCCCCTCTCATAGAGTAATTCTGGCCGGGATTACAATCCGAATTTAAACTTAACTCTTGGAGCAATCTGATTGGTTGAACAGTTTGAAATCAACCAATCAGATGGCTTAATTCAAGAGTTAAAGTTAATCTAAGTTTACACTGTGATTGTGGTACTGGTCATTAAACTTGGTTTGAGTTTTAACTTTTGGAGCAATCTGATTGGCTGAACAGTTTGAAATCAACCAATGAGATTGCTTAATTCAAGAGTTAAAGGGCTGTATTCTTATTGACATAATCCATAAGTTAATATCTAAGCGTACACACTTATTGTGGCCCCTCAGCCATGAGAGGGAAATCCCCCTCCCACAAAGCAACTCTGAGAGGAGGGGAAAATGACTGAACTTTTCGAGGATGGGGGGGGGGGTGAAATAGACATTTAAGAAAACAAAATAAAAGGGAGGGGAAAAGGGACAAATTAGGAGGGAATTAAAATTACAAGAGAGGGAATTTTTTTGAAAGGGGGGAGGAATTTGTATATTTGCATTGTAAAACCTGAGCGGCTTTATCCATGTAGAATCCTGGAATAAAATTAGATAAATGCTTATTCATCCGTAGGGTGCAATAGTCCTACTGGACTCCACACACAGGAATTTCGTAAGAATTTAAATTCTCATTTATGTGCATTTATCTAAATTTCAATCCAGGATTATAATGGTGTATACTCACATCGTCGATCAGCATTGGCAGTCAATTGATGTTGACTGGACTGTCCACACTGCCTCAGTTACATAGAATTTCCTAGTTGATTGACGGTCGACTATGTTCGGACATTCTTTTATGAGAAAACTCAGTTTTGAAAAAAAAAAAAACTCATGAGAAACTTTCCAGGGAATTTTTACGCGTAACGACCGACGCTGACGGGGCTCAAATTTCCCAGAAACTTTTAATAAAATGTCCCACACCTTTCGACAAAAAATTCAACGAAACTTTTGGTTAAGACCGGTGCAACAGTTGGCGGAATTTTACCGCTTTTTGGCGGTTTTCGGTGTAATTTAACAATATCTCGGAGAGAACGGTATAAGCTAGAGACTTGAAATTTGGTATGTAGTTCACAAATGTGACAAGGATGCAACACAAAACGTTTGGTGTTTGGTTGAGATGGTTGCTGCGCTTGGCGGCGAAAAAAAAAAAAAATTTAAAAAAAAAAAAAAAAAAAAAAAAAAAAAAAAAAAAAAAATGTAAAACATAAACATGTATCATGAAAGATTAACTAGTGGCTCAGTGAACTATGCAACTTGCTCAGAAAAAGGACATATTGAGCCAGCCTAGTTAGCTTGGTTCATAGTGCGTCTGCCTTGTAAGCACTAGGCTGCGGGTTCGACTCCCGCCCGGGGCGGATTTTATCCTGAAGGGATAAGGTTTGTTCTTAAAACTGCCTATCCTGTCTTCCTTCAATCTTCAATTTCAGGACAATAAGACCCTAGCAGTTACAGTTCCCTCTGTCAAACCCCTTTAAAAAAAACTATGCAACTTGCTCAGAAAAAGAACATATCTTACTCAAAAAGCTCTTTCTGAGGCTTAGGTGTAGGGGGGAATAGCCTTAGCTCCATAGATCCAAAATTATAAAAGAGATCTCGAAATTTGCCAGCAATTCTGAGACCAAATAGTGTCTGTTGAGAATAATGTTTGCCCTGTGTGGGAATCAAACCCAAGACCTAGTAGCACCTACAACTTTCTTTTTGATGCTGTATGATTCTTGACTGTCTCGAGTCACTCCCCGACACTGACGATGAGCTGGTGCTGCCGGCATGCCCTTGTGATGTGTTACCTGGGGGAGGGAAAATAATTAGGTATATTTTATTGCACAGAGAGAGAAAATAATAATAATAATAATAATAATAAAACATATAACACATGTATCATGAAGATTAACTAGTGGCTCAGTGAACTACGCTAGTGTCTGTTGAGAATAATGTTTGCCCTGTGCAGGAATCAAACCCAAGACCTAGCAGCACCTACAACTTTCTTTTTGATGCTGTATGATTCTTGACTGCACTTACCAGAGTGCTGATTCTCTATATTACTTTGCCGGGACTCTGAAGATTTGTAACCTAATTTTGAACATTTTGAGGCCTGAAAGAGAATAATAAATTGATAAATTATGAAAAAAATACATGGAGGCTGAATGAAATATTGCAATATCAAATAAATTGATAAATTATGAAAAAAAAAAAAAAAAAATACATGGAGGCTGAATGAAATATTGAAATATCACGCTTGGATTGCACTCTGAAGGTCTTAGTTTCAATTCCCAGTACATACCTCCAGAGCTAGTTTACACTAAAATTATGTAATCTCAACATTGAGGGACATGAAGACGAACAAAAGAAGACATATTATTGAACAAAATACTGGCTCTCTAGCAGCACTGAAGCATCAATTCCAAACATCTGATTGACGCTAGTTTACACTAAAATTACCTATGTAATCTCAACATTGAGGGACATGAAGACAAACAAAAGAAGACATTTTAATGAACAAAATACTGGCTCTCTAGCTCCACTGAAGCATCAATTCCAAACATCTGATTAACTACAATTTGTTTCAGTCTGACTTGAGAGTGGTATTTTCTTTCTCTCTCTCTCCTCCCCCCCTCCCCCCTTCATAGAATGGGGTGTAAGTATTTCCTATGGCAAAACCAGACTTACTTGTGCATGAATTTCAGTCATCATCGTTGCTCTTCTCGAGTAATCATCATAGTGTTCAAGCAGCAACTTCCCTGCTTCCTCGTTTAGTGCACTTTCTGGGTTGGGTACAATGAGCAAACACTTGATTGTCAACAGGATGTGCTTAATGCCCAGGTCGGGGTTCCAATCTTTTTTCAACGTGTTCACACAGATTTCACCATTCTTGGTGTCGACGTTGGGGTGGAAAATTTTTGTCAGGAAAAAGGCCTTTGGAGGAACACTTGGGAAGTTTTTGCTCAGCAAAAGTTTGACCTTGAAGTAACCATTGGAATAGGGTGTTCCAGCTGCAGAGGAGGAGGAAAATAAATCAATAAACATTGGAATAAAATAAACCAAAAACCTTTGTAATTATTTTGAAAGTTGTAACAGTCATGAAATTTCAATTAGAACTGGTAAATGACTAGTGGAATCTTCTTCTTCTTCTTTGCCTTATCCCTAGTGGAATAATGACAAAAAATAGCTTTTTGACACACTCTAATAATTAAAAATAAACATAAATTGTTTTGTAAGGATATCAGCCAGTATTTTTAATAATAATAATAAAAAAAAAAATCAATGTTCAGTTTCAAATTTCCATAAAAATAAGTTCTGAGCTTCAAAAATCAAGTATCAAAATTCATACCTGGTCCATCAATGATAGCCTGCACATCGGTTATATCTTCTTCATTAATGCACACATGAATACCCTCGGGTGGTGTTTTGGTTAAATCTTGTAGTTCTTTACTAACTCTACGTATAATTTGTGGTGACAAATTCTCAACATTTGACATCTGAAAAAAATGGACAACAGAATTGTTTAAAGAAATTAATGTGTGATTAAAATGAACAAAAAGTAAATAGCATTTGAAATTATATTACAATAATACTTTGGGTTTCATACTGAGGCCTGTTCACATTAAAATGAACAAAAAGTAAATAGCATTTGAAATTATATTACAATAATACTTTGGGTTTCATACTGAGGCCTGTTCACAAAAAAAAAACTTTGAACTGGGAAGCTTTCTAAAACAGCAGCCTTGGTATTATTCCAATGAATTGCACTCCCCGGTTCACTTTTCATTCCAAGTGCATAAAATATCACACCATTTGTCACATGTCACCGTTTTTTGTGTTTACTTAGATGAAGAATAGCTTTGTGGAATAGGCCTTTTTGGTCTTGCTGTACAAGTCATACCATTTGGATTCAGAACCTTTGAAACTCATACCAAGCTACACCCCAGAACAATGGTTGAGGCATCCATCCAAGACAACCATCATTTTCTTTAGCCTTAAGAATAAAGAACCAAGTTGGGAGATACAAAAGAAATAAAATCAATAGGGGGTCATTATTTGAAATTAATGTTGTGGAGTTATTTGGCCCAACAGAATTGCCAGAAGATTTCTGCAACACATCCTTACCGAATTCATGTTGTCTTCTTTCAGAAGTTTCCGATTTTCAGCACAAACCAAGAGAAATATGAACAGCTAATATTTAAAACACACTCTTCTGCTGGTATTTAACAACTTTTAAAACTAAAATTAGATTTCAGAATTTTATTTCAACCATTTTTTTTATGCAGAACCAAGTACAGACTACAGTTCGAGAGAGAGCAGCCATATTTAAAAACTGTTCACAACAAACAGTGTTGTCAGATGTGTCGTGGTCCGGATATTTTTTTCCTGCCAAAGAGCGTATTTTTAACGCTATTTTCGTGCGCGTTAAAATTTTACTTTGGGCTCCGTTTCATAAAATCAACATTTTCTGCAATTTCTGGGAACAATAGGCATTTTATAGGTCTGAGACAGTGAAACTATACTTTCATGTTGATTTGAATGTTAATTGAGTTCCTGCTTTTGGCCAGTCTGGTTTGTAGGGTAGCTTGCTGCCTCTTTTGTAAGCTATAGCTCGCGTGTTCGATTCCCGCCCGGGAATAATTTTGCCCCACTAAACAGACAAGGTTCGTTCTCGGAAAGGTTGACTTTCTGATATCGTATGGACTTATCTCTTTGGTTTCAAGACGATAAGTGCGCATCGAGGACCATGGACCATTGACCCTCCTAGCCTAGAATATGGACCATCAAGTCCATCGACTCCCGCCGAGACCATCGACCTTCGCATCAGAGGGTGTCCAGGTTGTCCACAATAGAGTCTTACCTCGCGCTTATTAAAAAAAAAAAAATACGTCTATCATAAAAGTAGCCGGACTTTTATACACTGGCAACACTGCATTAACGAACATCGATTGGTGGGTGGAACTTTATGGTGTGAAGCTGGCCAGATCTCCAAGGTTATTTTTATTAGGGCTTTCCATAATTTTCACAAGTGCTTGTACACGTAACATGAAAACGAGCACACACTTGTCAAGTTGAGAAGCACTGACTATTTTTCGTACAAAATTTCTTCTGAAGCTGATTTCTTGATAACTTCACACATATCATTTTAGGGTGTTGGGTGTAAACTTTTTCTGTCAAAAAATTGATAAAGAAAATCGAGAAATCACAGTTTTTCCGATAAGAAATCCTCATAGAGCTGTGATCTACTGAAGTCAGAAACGCCAAAATGCGGCAAACTTTACTTTACATCGCTGCAGGCTCCCTGGCCGCTGGAGTAACAGGTAAGTTTTCCGTCAGCCACCTCTCTTATCAGTAAAGTTTGGGTCCAACCTCAAAGTGGGTTTTATTTGAAGAGGTTTGATAAAGGAAACTGTAACTACAGAGGTCTTATCATCTCAAAATCGAAGAGAGAAGGAGGTCAGAGTAGGAGAAAGTCAGCCGTTCTGAGAACAAACCTTATCTGTTTAGGATAAAGTGGGAATCAAACCCATGACCTAGCACTTACAAGGCAGAGGCACTACCCTCCAAGGTATCTAGCATGGTTCTACTTAAATGGTATCATTGTGAAAGCCATTGCACAATGGTTGAAACAGGTAGTATCATCTATTGTGATTTGTACCTTCACAAAGTTATCAAGTATTGCATTCAAATTGATGTTTTTGTTTTCAGGTGTATCTCTATTCTACACACTAAGTGGACAAGGTGAGAAGCTGTCAATAGGATGGTTTTTACAAACCACAACCCCATACATGTGGGCAACCCTGGGTATTGCCCTATCTGTCGCACTGAGTGTTGTCGGAGCTGCTCTCGGTATTCACACAGTTGGTGTTAGTATCATTGGTGGAGGAGTCAAAGCACCCAGGATCAAAACAAAGAACTTGATCTCCGTCATCTTCTGTGAGGCAGTAGCTATTTATGGCTTGATCACAGCTATTGTATTGTCCGGGCAGTTGGAACAGTACAATGAAAAATCCACAGATCAAGCAGTGATCAGTCAGAATATCTTCGGAGGCTATCTCATGTTCGGAGCGGGTCTCAGTGTAGGATTGGTCAATTTGTTCTGTGGTATGGCCGTTGGTATTGTAGGCTCGGGAGCTGCACTGGCTGATGCTGCCAACTCAAATCTGTTCGTGAAAATTTTAATCGTAGAAATTTTCGGAAGTGCCATTGGTCTGTTTGGGCTGATTGTTGGTATCTACATGACATCTAAAGTCAAGATGGGAAACAAGGTTCTGTAAATCAAGAAATGTGTTGTGTATTATATTTAATCTAGAATGAAACATTCCTATTTGCATATTTTTGTGTGTAAATCTGTGTAAAGTAATTAATTAAAACAGCAGGATGAAAGTTATCATGAGGTGATAAGCTCTGTACTTTGTGTACAATAAGTTTTTATTCTTACTGAACTGAAGTTCAAGTACTTATATTGAATTAGCAATAAAAGAAGGAGAAATTAAAACAGCAGGATGAAAGTTATCATGAGGTGATAAGCTCTGTACTTTGTGTACAATAAGTTTTTATTCTTACTGAACTGAAGTTTAAGTACTTATATTGAATGAGCAATAAAAGAAGGAGAAAATAAAATTTAAATATTTCAGAACAAAATTTCCTTCCTAGAATCATTTAAAAATATGGATTTTGGTTGAGCTATAATATCATAGTCTAATAATGTTGGCAATATTGACAAACTTTGTGTACAATAAGTTTTTATTCTTACTGAACTGAAGTTCAAGTACTTATATTGAATTAGCAATAAAAGAAGGAGAAAAAAAAAATAAAATATTTCAGAACAAAATTTCCTTCCTAGAATCATTTAAAAATATGGATTATGGTTGGGCTATAAAATCATAGTCTAATAATGTTGGCAATATTGACAATAGGTCTATCAGAGAAGGGTTCCTACACATACTTTTTTTTTTTTCTTCTTTTTTTTTCAAGCAAGATACCTCTACTTTGTATTTTAAATCTATCTGAAACTAGAATCATAGGTACCTACCTCTTGATCTTAGGTTAAACCCACTCTAATTTCTGTTTGATGATTTTTTTTTTTGTACCAATTCCTTTTTTTCTATTGTTCAGTCCCTTCTTCAAATATTAGATCATAGTTTGTAGCTGTAAGTTTCTTTACTTGACCACCCTTTCAAATTTATCACCCCTTATTGAATTGTTGTTATACCTATTTTATTTAATAAAGTTCATTGTCAAATTACTTTAGTTAAACCAAACCATGTCTTGTCATTCAATAGTAGGGCTCTTTGGGCTAGTTCAGGACTTTATTCAACAGATGACTCTGCAGTCATCACCTTTGGTAGCATGTTAGTCTTGTAAATGTTAGGCTGTGGGTTCGATTCCTGCCCTGGAAAAATTTAATCCTAAGCAGATGACGTTTGTTCTTGGTTGGCTTTCTTCTATCCTGTCTCCTATTTGATTTTAGGATCAAAAAACGTCCATTCTCAGTTTCCTCCATGAAACCTCTTGAAAAAAGTTCAACCTAATGAAATCCATCAATGAAATTTTAATTAGCCAATCATGCAATTCCTGTTTCTGTGTCCAATATTACGTCATCATTATGCAGTCCATTATGTTTATGTAAGATATTTTTTTGGGGGGAGGGGCGAGGGAGATTAAAATTCTTCTGGACGAACCTTGAACAGATTGTGAAATCAGATAGAGCTGGCAACATCGCATTTCAAATGTAAAGGCAAACAAAAAACGAAAAACTTAAAACTCGAATACGATACGAAAAAGTTCAAAATCAAACTTTTGAAATGAATGAAAGCTCATTTTTTTAACAAGCTTTTCAAATTTTTGTCAGTTTTCCATTAGTTTTTAGTTTTTATTAGTCCGTCCGTCCTTCCTTTTTTATTTTACTTTTTTTACCAAATTTCCGGCCTGACTGTATCAAATTTATTTATCCTTCAAGAGGTAAGTACATTAGATAATCTAGGAAAGAAGAGGAAACACTCACCTATCCATTCCTTACTTTTCCCAACTTTTTTCTCACTTATTGAAAACACTTTTCTTGATTAGTTACTTAAATAATAAATAGGTATCTACGTATTTCCATCAGGCCCAATTCCTCAAAGAATTTCTCTCTCCTTGTCCAGAAAAATTAATGATCAACCTTTTTTCTTTGTAAAATTTAGGATGAGATATTTCTTGTACCAGCCTCTATGTTCAGTAAGTACTTAAACTATAAAAATTTCAATATTTTTAGAGTCTAATAACTGTATAATAATTTGAAATGACAGGGACACAACAAGGACATACTCTCCGAACAAAATGGACCTCTCGGAACCTGAAGAACCAACATGTGTGCTGAAAATGCTGAGCGAATTCAATCGGAACGTAGAAGTCCCAAATTTCCCATTTGTGTTTGAAAGGTTTGGCAATGTTTCACAAGAATCATCAAACAATAAGCCAGAAAGCGACTTATCGAGTGTGAAGAAGAGGAGAGTGGAACCACATGATTCGACTTTGGACTCGGATATGAGTATATCAGGTAAAGAAAAGAAGAAAAAGAAGAAGGAAGAAGAAAAAATGCAACAGAATAGAGGAACCTGGAGTACTTAAGTAGTTTTCTTCTTTCAATTTAATTAACTTCAAATATTCATTTCATTCTCAGGAAAATCTATTTTATTACAATTTAGAACACCACACAGTTTGTTGACTTTGAGAATTCCAGGATAAAATTACTTAATAATATGTAGCTTATCACTGATTTTCAGGAATTGTTTAGTCCTATTTGAGCAGTATGAATAAGCACTAGCTAATTATAATTTAATAATTTTTATCTATTTATCCTTAATTGTACCTATCAAAATCAATAAAGGAATAAAATTAAAAATAATAATAATAAATAAAAACATCAGCACCATTACTAATAAATTTACACTTTTTTCTCTCTCCAGAAAACATTCCTGCCTCTCCGTGGGAAAGCAACAAACTCCGACGTGAACTCATTGAGGCAAAGACAGAAATCAAAAACCTTGAGTACCGCTATCATGAATTGCTCAACATCAAGAAATCCTCGGACATTCTGTACGAGAAAGATCGAGAGGCATTCAAATATGCCGAGGAGAAACAGACAAGGAAGATTCGGGACCTGGAGAAACATTTGAAACAAGTAGGTGACATGATAAAGCATTCTTCTCACTATGCTTTAAGCAAGTTTAACTGGTCCATTCTCATTGCAATATTTGTTACATTGTTCAAAAAATTTCAGTTACATTTTAGAGTTAGGTACCTATACTTCCTATTAGCTTCAAATAATTTTTGTCTTGGTGGTATTAGTAATGGTCAAGATGCTCAGCTGGTAAACAGGAGGGCATGGGTTCAATCCTAGCCTTACCTATGTGAGAATTAGACCACATAATAATGGAGCTCTAAAGGGGTGGTAGAGAATGACTCGAGCAAGTCCAGCATTAACCTGGCCTAGTGGTTGCCTTCCAGTCCAGAGTATTTTTGTTAACAATTTTTAGAGTTCAATAAAACCATAATTAAAGACCACCTATGTTACCTATGAAAAATAGGTACATAATTGCAACTTACAACCATGATTAATTTTACTTACTTTTCCCCACAGATGCGAGCAAGGGCCACAAAGTTGGAGGAAGAGTTGAGTGACATGAAGGCCACAGCTCCCGGTGCCATAGCCGAGTTAGAGGGGGAGCAACATGCTCTACAAGTACAGAAGACAATTCTCAATGGTCGAGTAGCTCAGGTGAAACTTTTATTATTATTATTATCAATATTATTACTAGTGGTTCTGAGAACTGTAGACCTCACTCAGATTCTTTTGCCTAAGCCTTTCTTTCCTCTGTCCGTCTGCTGTTGGGCCTTGCAGTCACGAAGGTTGGGGGTGTATTAGCTATTGAAAAAGGAAATCTTTCTATGTTCTCAGCTAGAAGAAGATCTACGCATGGAGAGAACCAATTACAAGTTACTTGAAGAAGAATGGAAAGCCCGTCTGAGCTCTCTAGAGAGCGAGAAGGAACTTTGTGACACTACTGTGGAGAAATTGAGAGCCGAGCTGAAAGAGAAAACTGTTCAACTCCAGAAGCAGGAAATGTACAAGACCAAACTCATGGTAAGCGATAGGTCTTAAAACAAAAATAACTAGTATTTCTGTGAACGGTAGACCTCACTCTTACTCTTTTGCCCACGCGGAGACAACTGTACGTATGAATGCAATTCACATGTATCAAAATAGAAAATAAGGCACCTATACCCACGTCTTACATAATAAAAAGGACAGAGAACAGGTTTTATTTAAAATGGGCATGCTACGACACAGGCCACAAGCGTCTAATGTAGCAGTTGTTCCATTGCTACGAAATAAAAACGGCGGTGGAACACTCATTT
>NW_007378093.1:9010-25900 GCF_000475195.1 Diaphorina citri | reverse complement strand
TAAATGGGAAGTATTGTGTCTCTTCTCGCCCATCTGATGAGAGGCATACTACGGGATGGGCATGGTACGACACAGGCCGCATGCGTCTAATGTAGCAGTTGTTTCGTTGCTACGAAATAAAAATGGCGGTGAAACACTCATCTTAAAAAATAAAATAAAAAAATAAAACTTCATTCGCAATCAATTTCCATGTTTCAAGAATCTTTTTACACTGGTATTTGCCGCCACTGGTCGCTACTCGATTAAAGTAGCTACTCAATTGTCCTCACGAGGCTGAGTGCACCCTGAACTCCAAACACAGAACCGAAAAAACTTTGACCCCGCCGGGAATCGAACCCGGGACCTCCGGCAGGTATTTGCCGCCACTGGTCGCTACTCGATTAAAGTAGCTACTCAATTGTCCTCACGAGGCTGAGTGCACCCCGAACTCCAAGCAGAGCCGAAAAAACTTCGACCCCGCCGGGAATCGAACCTGGGACCTCCGGCGTGCAAGGCTAGTGTTCCCACTAGGCCACGGAGGTTACTACTCCTCATAGCGCATGCCATTGTCAGGTTACCTTCTAGGATAACTTCTTTTTACTTTCCTTATCCTATAGGAAGGAAAGTAATGTAATCGGGTCAAATTTTCGATGGTCAGTTTTTAGTGTCAAAACACGTTTTGAGGTCCCTAGAGCCTAAATCCAAACTTTCAGTCATTGGTCCGTGTGTGTCTGTCTGTCTGTAAACAAAATATCTCGAGAACGGTAAGAGCTAGAGACTTGAAATTTGGTATGAAGCTGTCAAATGTGACAAGGATGCAACACAAAACGTTTGGTTGAGTAAACAAAATATCTCGAGAACGGTAAGAGCTAGAGACTTGAAATTTGGTATGAAGCTGTCAAATGTGACAAGGATGCAACACAAAACGTTTGGTTGAGATGGTTGCTGCGCTTGGCGATATTTTGACCGCTTTCGGACAGATTTCGACCGTTCTTTGGCGGTTTTCAGCTACAGCGACAAAACGGTTAGAGATATTGTAAAAGTTAGGTTAAAAGAACACTCAAATAAGCACCATTCAATAGGATAAGGAAAGTCGTGTGATGTTCACATTAGATTTTTCTAAATGACATTATATTTTATATTTCAGTCTACAAGCTGCCAAGGAGAAGAAAGAACACTCAAATAAGCACCATTCAATAGGATAAGGAAAGTCGTGTGATGTTCACATTAGATTTTTCTAAATGACATTATATTTTAGTCTACAAGCTGCCAAGGAGAAAATCACAAGTCTAACCAGTCACCTCGAGTCTGCCTCGGCCAAGGAGGCTAAAACCAAGAACCTGCTGGAGGCTCATGCATCCACAATACGACGTCTGAAGAAACAGAATAACCTTGTGACATGGGAGAGAAATGATCTGAGACAAATGTTGGACTCGGTACAGAAAGAGGTGACATTGATAGGTAAGTGATGTTACTGTTCGTTCCCGGAACGGCTGGCTTTCTCCTATTCTGTCTTCCTTCTTGATTTCAAACAGTTCCCTCTATGAGACCGCTGCTGGGTCATGTTATTATATTTTTATTATTATTATTATTTTAGTGTTGATTTTCCTGATGTCAATTTTTAGTCCGTCCTTCCCTTATACCGGAACGGCTGGCTTTCTCCTATTCTGTCTTCCTTCTTGATTTCAAACAGTTCCCTCTATGAGACCGCTGCTGGGTCATGTTATTATTATTATTATTTTTTATTTTTTTTGTGTTGATTTTCCTTATGTCAATTTTTAGTCCGTCCTTCCCTTATAAAAAGGTATAGTGGACGGACTATTGTATTCGCTTCGGTGTCTGTTCCCATAGAAGGACTTATCCAAACCTGGTCGGCCTATATTTCAAATGAAAGGTCTTTTTACCAGGAACACGAAAGTGGTGGTGCAAATTTTGTCCAGAAAACCAAAAAAGCCAAAAGAGAGACGGGCCCAGCTTGTTATTAATTGCCTAAATCTCACAGATCCTTTATGGCCTTTGTTGATTTTGCCTACTGGGCCCTAAATTACCCCCTCTGTTGGGCATTTTTCAGGCAATGCAACATTCTCAGAGTCCGCTGCACCACCTGGTAGTGACCGGGCTAAACTAGAAGTACTCGAGAAAGTGATAGAAGGCTATCGACAGCGGATGGAGCATATTGAGGCAGACCAAGGACTCGTGTGTGTCATTCCAGGTAGGAATTATTAATAGAACAATTGCGCTTACTTGGGTGATGTTTCAAAGTTAAGAGCAGGAAAAATTCCTATATCACCAAAGATTGGAAAATAGATCAGTTGCGCTTACTTGGGTGATGTTTCAAAGTCATAGAGCAGGAAAAATAAGGACTAACGGAAGCTTACTTGGGTGATGTTTCAAAGTCATAGAGCAGGAAAAATGAGGACCAACGGAATTTTTCTTTTTCTTCTACGATGCATACTTGGGTGATGTTTCAAAGTCATAGAGCAGGAAAAATGAGGACCAACGGAATTTTTCTTTTTCTTCTACGACTCCTAGATACCGAGATAAATCGATTTAAAAAATACCGGTAAATCGTGAAGTTTGATGTCACGGCATACGCTCCCGTAGGCAATGACGTCATAATTCATGACTCCCGCTTCGTTTGTTTGTGCGCAAGCGTTTCTGCGCTGTTCGACGTGAAATCTGACGTCACAAGTCTTTGAACTTTTTCATTAGAACGGCAATTAAAAATTGAATTTTCGACCTTTTAAAGTTACTTTTTCGGAGTTTTGACCTCAGATTTGGATTTTTCACTAATTTTTACGTAGGAATCGACCTTTTATTAATAATATTTTCCCAATTGCAACTCCTCCATTGTGTTAAACATACTCAAATGCTTGTGGCAAATGCCGTTCCTCAATTATTACACCTAGACTAGACGAATTTTATGACTTAGACTCGAACCAACAACCTCCAGATCCAAAGTCCAACGCGT
Source organism: Diaphorina citri (assembly GCF_000475195.1). Taxonomy (NCBI): domain Eukaryota; kingdom Metazoa; phylum Arthropoda; class Insecta; order Hemiptera; family Psyllidae; genus Diaphorina; species Diaphorina citri. The sequence goes on along the minus strand of NW_007378093.1, from coordinate 22,950 downwards.
TAACCACTGCACCACTGAGGTTGGCTGTGTCGTTCCAGATAACCTTGAGTCCTGGGTTCGATTCTGTTTTCGAATCTAGAACAGAATAGCCACAGTGCCCTCACGGATGAGACATCATCGCCTACGGGAGCGTATGCCGTGACGTCAAAGTTCACGATTTACCGGTATTTTTTTAATCGATTTATCTCGGGATCAAGTCGTAGGAGAAAAAGAAAAATTCCGTTGGTCCTCATTTCTCCTGCTTTATGACTTTGAAACATCACCCAAGTAAGCGCAACTGATCTATTATTAATTGTGTTAAACATACTTAAATGCTTATGGCAAATGCCGTTCCTCAATTATTACACCTAGACGCCTAGACAATTATTACACCTACACCTAGACTAGACGAGTTTTATGACTTAGACTCGAACCAACAACCTCCAGATCCAAAGTCTAACGCGTTAACCACTGCACCACTGAGGTTGGCTGTGTCATTCACCAATCAGATGGCTTAATTCAAGAGTTAAAGTTAATCTAAGTTTACACTGTGATTGTGGTACTGGTCATTAAACTTGGTTTGAGTTTTAACTTTTGGAGCAATCTGATTGGCTGAACAGTTTGAAATCAACCAATGAGATTGCTTAATTTAAAACGTAGACCTTCACTACATTCGGTCAATTATCCCACCTCTGAGTTACAAGTTACTTGAAGAAGAATGGAAAGCTATCCCATCTCTGAGTTTATTAACAGGAGTAAGTATTCTTGGGTCTTAACTTATTATAAGAAGTATCCTAAGTTTTGCTGCGTTCATATCGCGTTCTGTTCTGTTTCAGGTTGCTCAACAAAAAGTCCAAGAGTTGCAGATGGAGGCGGACAACAACAGAGAAACAGTGAAACAGATGGCTGGCATGCAAAGTAAACTGTTGCACTATGGCGAGGTACTCAAGGAAAATGAAACACTTAACAAACAAGTGACGAATCTAAGGTGAGACACTTTCATTAAAACTTAGATGAGGATAACAGAGAAACAGATGGGTGGGTATGCAAAGTAAACTGTTGCACTATGGCGAGGTACTCAAGGAGAATAAAACACTTAACAAACAAGTGACGAATCTAAGGTGAGACACTTTCATTAAAACTTAGATGAGGATAACAGTGAAACAGATGGGTGGGTATGCAAAGTAAACTGTTGCACTATGGCGAGGTACTCAAGGAGAATGAAACACTTGAGAGAAAAGTTGTTGAGAGAGAAAGAACTGAAGGAGAAGGTAGACCATTTGACTTACCAGATGGAGTGGAGAGCTTTGAAAGGTAAGTAGACATTAAACCTACCCTAAAACCATGGTCGTCACGAATGGGACTCAAACCATCAAACTCCAGATACGAACTTAGGAAGGTCAACGTGCAACTACTACACCACTGAGGTTGGAAAATGTTAGAATAGAATATACCTTGTTTATCCTGCTCGAATGAGACTAAAAGTCCCTTTACCCCAGCAGTCTAAACCAGGTCTCGTGTATTTTATGGGTTTAACATTGTACAATGCGTAATTATTACCTACAATAGACCTCGCTTAATTATAAAAAAAAGAAAAAAAAATAATAAATAATAATATACCACCTCACCAAATATTTTTTTCTTTGTTCAAAGTCGAATCATTCTGAGTTGTCTTTTTAATTTTATTTCTCGAAGATTCTTAATTAAATACCTAATTGTTTCTCGATAGTTATTTTAGTTTTAAGTATATTAATAATACTCTATTTTACTCATCCAGGTGATTTCGACATTCGAGAAACCAAGGTACTCCGTCTCAAGCTCGGCCCTCACGAGACAGAATCTACCAGCACGACGTCCACTCTAGACCAGTTGAAGATAGAAAACGATAAACTCAAGGAGAAGATCAAAATCTTGAAGGATCAAATACAGAGCGGAGCAGACGCGTCCAAACTACAGGATGTAACAGTGCTGGCTGAGTCTAATGTGAACGCGGTGGCCAGTAAGCAGGTAGAAGGTGAGTGACACAACCTGTATACGAGTATATTCTCTGTAGGTATACGGACTTTGATCATGAAAAAAAAAATCTGGTGTGAACATCACACGACTTTCCTTATCCTCTTGAATGTTGCTTATTTGAGTGTTCTTCTAATGTAACTTTTACAATATCTTTAACAGTTTAGTCAGTAAAGATGAAAATCGCAAAAAGCGAGCGCCCAGGAAAAGAAGGAGAATGTTGTAAGAGTTAGGATGAAGAGCGGAAAACACTCACCCGGATTTTGGCGGCACGGCGGCGGCGATTTCGGATCTGTGTCGCCGTACGTTTGAGCGGGGTAGTGTGTGACGGCACGGGGGGCATCGGTGAGGCGAGTTGGGTGCAGGGCGCCGGCGGAGCAGATGACGCCGGGCCGGAGATGAAGGTCTGGGAGACAGATGAATCCATCGAGAGAATGATCGTGAACTGGAGAGAGGGCGAGAGGTAGACCGCAGCGCAGGTGCAAGTTTAGCAATGCATTGAAGACATTTTTAAATAGTCGGAACAATAATATAACGCAGAAGAATCCATCGAGAGAATGATCGTGAACTGGAGAGAGGGCGAGAGGTAGACCGCAGCGCAGGTGCAAGTTTAGCAATACATTGAGGACATTTTTAAATAGTCAGAACAACAATATAACATGAAAACAGAAATAAGACTCCTCGTTAGCAATCCCTATCTAGATACTTTCGATGCTCGGGCGAATCCGGCAATACCGGACAGGTGAAAGTCGACCAAGGAATGTCTGAGCGACCCGGATCCTTCTGGCCTATGGCAGAGCGGGAGAGCTATGCCCGGGCTCCTTCTGGCGAACCAGTCAGAACCAGGAACACACCTGTCCCTCCGAAGCTATGCCCGGGCTCCTTCCGGCGAACCGGTCAGAACCAGGAGCACACCTCCGGTTCCTTTCGAAGCTATGCCCGGGCTCCTTCCGGCGAACCGGTCAGAACCAGGAACACACCTCCGGTTCCTTTCGAAGCTATGCCCGGGCTCCTTCCGGCGAACCGGTCAGAACCCCTTCTGGCCTATGGCAGAGCGGGAGAGCTATGCCCGGGCTCCTTCTGGCGAACCAGTCAGAACCAGGAACACACCTGTCCCTCCGAAGCTATGCCCGGGCTCCTTCCGGCGAACCGGTCAGAACCAGGAACACACCTCCGGTTCCTTTCGAAGCTATGCCCGGGCTCCTTCTGGCGAACCAGTCAGAACCAGGTACACACCTTCAGTTCCAGAAACCAGCAGACCCTTGATACGACAAACAGTCCTTTCGGCTTTACCGGATAGGTGGAAGCCGGCTAATCAAGAACGATACGGGTGCCTGAACGACCCGGATCCTTCTGGTACAATATCCTTTCTTTGGTTTCCCTCTTTCATAAATAATGAATTAGAAATTTCGGTAATTTCGCACATCCACTAAAAATATCAACTCGTCTACTCTTTCTCTCTTCTGCTTTTTTTTTTGTGAAAATTAGTGTGGTCTGGCATATCCACAAAAAGTTAAGATTACCCTGTATGGTGATGCGTGGTTAAGCAATAAAGGCGTTCCTAAAATTTCAATTATAAATATTCAATGATATCTGAATTTGATCACTCCCGCGGTTCAAGTACAATCACCAATGCCGTTTTGATTGGTGCAAAACATGAAATTTCATCAAGACCGGTTCAAAGCCTTCACCATGAAGTACCTAATTATCAAGCCGAAATATTCCAAACTGGTTGCCAATGTTGCTATGTTCTATGATTCGCTGGAATCAAGAGATATGGCGTATGGACTGCTATAGTGATGGCCTGAAATTGGACATAGATATTGGGCGATTGACTGATTGGAATATTGCGTGAATTAAAAGTTCAAAAGCCAGTCTAGTTAGCTTGGTTGGTAGCGCCTCTGCCTTGTAAGCGCTAGACTGCGGATTCGATTCCCCCGGGGCGGATTTTATCCTGAACGGATAATGTTCTTTCTCGGAACGCCTGGCTGTCTCCTATCCTGTCTTTCTTCTCTCTTCGATTTCGAAAAGATAAGACTCTAGTAGTTACAGTTCCCTCTGTCAAACCTCTTAAAAAATCATCAAGATCAAGTAGTTAAAAATCTGTTTCAAGTCCATGTATGTTTGTCTAAAAAAAAAAATTCACACTTACGTGATCTGTTCGCTTGGGAGTATTTATTTATTTATTTATTTTAGATATAATAGGCCTTTTGGCAAGGTCTATTTACAGAGTTTTTATAATATAATATAAGACATAAGTATACTTAAGATTTAAATATTTACCTAATACTAAATAAATGGGTTTTCATTTTTCACAAAAATGGGTTTTCATTTCGTAGCTCTGTAGGTACATTAGACTAGTGTGTTCTGTGTCGTAGCATGTCCATCCCATTGTATGTCCCTCATCAGATGGGCGAGAAGACACAATAAGTAGGTACCTATACCTACCTATTTCCCATGTAGGTTTTAGGTCGACATGAGAACACCAGAAAGTAGGTAGGTATGCGTAAAATCAACGAGTTTTAAGAGTAGGTACCTATCGCAATTAAAATTAAAGGAGTGCACATTTTCTCTAACTCTGAGAATCGAATGGGGGATACTCTGTATGGCAAACAAGCACGTTACCACTGTTTTCATTATTAATATTGATATAAGCGGTGCGATGGGTAGACTTATGGTCTACGTGTGAAAGGGTCCGGATGAACCTGGGGGTGGTGATTGACGAATTACGCAGAGAACTGTTCCGCTCTCGGTGATTCTATTTCCGGGAGTGGTGACTGTAGGCGCAGCCGGTTTCTCCCCATTTCAGGAGGGCGACCGGGCGCGAAATGGCTCCGAGTGTTGGAGGAATCGTAAGAATGTGTCGCCGAATGTGCGACTGGATAGTCCCAGTCACCGGGCCGTTTCAAGAGGGACCCCAGGAGGAGCTCGCTTGGAGCGAAACGAGTGGCCGCATTACGGGAATTGCGCAGAGCAAACAGTATGGACGGGATCTTTTCTTCCCAAGAACGGTGAGCTTCGCCATCAAGGAGGAGTCGGAGCTTCGTTTTGATCGCCCCATTACGAGTTTCACAGGGGTTCTGTCGTGGGTGGTACGGGGCCGTCGTGAGATGGGTGACCTGCCAACGAGCGCAGGCTTGTTTCCAGAGCGTTCCGGTGAACTGAGGACCATTATCCGAGAGAAGCTTGTTGCAGTAACCGAAACGGGGGAAAATTTCAGTTTCTAGGAATTGTATAATTTGTTTCGTGTGGCCTGAGGACACCGCTTTGGCCTCCACCCAACGGGAGAATAAGTCGGTGACCACAATGAGATATGTCTTTCCGGACTTACTTCTGGGGTAAGGACCCATAAGGTCGAGGGCCAAGGTGTCCCACACTTCCACGGGGACACGAGGTAACAGATCGGTCTTTGTTGTGCGACCGGAGGTTTTGTTCCGAGCACACGCAGAACAGGAAGAGACGTACTGTTTGACGTCGGATCTGGCATTTTTCCAGTAGTGCAGACGGTTGATGAGGTCGAAGGTGACAGCCTCCCCAGGATGGGAGACGAGTGGGTCGTCATGGAAGTGACGGATAACGGCGCTGATCTTGGAGGGGGGCACCACGATTTTCCACGGGCTCCCGGTGTCCGCTCGGTGCATGAGGAGGTCGCGCTCTACGGAGTAGTTGTCGCCGGCTGACTTATTGAGCACGGCCCGGATGAGTTCCTGACAGGAACTGTCGGTTGATTGTCCCTGCCGCAGGACGTTGGCGAGACTGGGGGGTTCCACCGCGGCAGCGGTCGGAAGGGGTGAATGGTGGGTGTCTAGTCGGGGTAACTCCATACGTTCCCAGTCCTCCGTGTCCATGTCCTTTGGGGCGTCAGGGAATCTGCTTAGAGCGTCGGCGAGTTCATTGTCTCGGCCGGGGCAGTGTTCTATTTTGAAGCTAAGTTCTGAAAGAAGTATGGCCCATCGGGTCAGTTTAGCTTTGGAATCAGAAAATTTGTTGAGCCACTTGAGGCTTTGGTTATCGGTCCTAAGGACGAAAGGTTGGTCTTCGAGGTAGATACGGTATTTTTTGATTGCCCAAACGACAGCAAGGCACTCGCGTTCGTTCGAGCTATATCGTGACTCGGTCGGGCTGAGCTTGGCGCTGGCGAAAGATATGACCCTCTTTGAGTGGTCTTCCGCGTATTGAAACAGAACGGCGCCCAGACCAACCTCGCTGGCGTCGGTCTGGAGGTAGAAAGTCGTACCGGAGAAGTCGGGTCGACTCAGCATTTGTATCTTGGAGAAAGCGTCCTTTGCTTTGGTGAAATGGGAGTTGTCCTCGTCCGTCCACGACCACTTGGAGTTTTTGAGGTGTTCGCAGAGAGGGGCGAGAACAGTGGCTGCGTTAGGGACGAACTCTCGTAGCCAGTTGCAGGTGCCGAGGAAACTCTGAAGTTGCTTTTTGTTTCTGGGTGGTTCGCGATCCTTGATAGCGCGGAAGTGTTTCTCCATAGGGAAGTTTCCGTCTGCGGTGATGACATGGCCCAAGTATTCCAGCGACGCGCGGCCGAACTGGCACTTCTTAAGGGACACGGTCAGGCCGCTGTGTTGAAGGCGTTCCAGCACGAGAGCGACATGGGTGACGTGCTCGTCCCAGGTCCGCGAGAATATGAGGATGTCGTCAAGGTAGATGATGCAGATGTCCCCTATGAGGCCGTCTAGGACCTGTTGGGTCATCAGGCGTTGGAAACAGGCCGGGGCGTTCTTGAGGCCGAAGGGAAGACGTTTGAAGTGAAAAGTCCCCCCATCAGGCGTTGTGAAGGCCGTGTATTGGCGGCTGGATGGGTCCATCTCCACTTGGTAGTATCCCTTTTTGAGGTCCAATGTTGTGAATATGGAAGCTCCCTGGACCTCGTGGATTAGGGTATGGATATTTGTCTTGAGGCAGGGCTCCTCGACTGTAATTTCGTTTAAGCGCCTGAAATCAATGCAGAGTCTAGGGTCCTTGCCGGACTCCGGCGGGTACTCAGTGACCACGATCGGGGAGTTATAGGGAGAAGTGCTCCTCTCGATCACGTCAAGAGCCTCGAGTTCGCGCACGATTGTTTTTATTATTTGTCGTTTTTGAGGTGAGTATTTATATGGATACTGTTTGAACGGTCTTGGATCGGTTAATTGAATTTTGTGGACGATGAGTCCCGTGTGACCTAGAACCTGGTCGTTGAAAACGGATCTGTGCCGGTGAAAAAGGTTGAGGAGATCCGTCTTGACGGGATCGGGGATATGGTCCATTACTCCGGGAGGAACCTGGTAGTCTTCGTCGCGGAAGGCTGGTTCCTGCCAGTATACTTGGTTTCGGGAGGCGGTCCCTAGTGTGATGCATCGCCGCGTATAGTCCATGATGGCCTGCACCTGGTTTAGGAAAGGCTGCCCGAGGATCGCGTCGTGACTAAGTTCGGGGCATGAGTAGAAGATGAGTCGATACGAGTGTCCTTTGATCTCGATGTCTAAGGAGAGTTTGCCTGTGATCGCTAGAGCTCCTTTGTTGTCGGCTAGAAGCGCCTGAAAGTCTACAGGTTCTACAGGGAGAGCGTCGACTCGGTCAGAACGGACGAAGTTTCCCGAGGCGCCAGAGTCTACGATGACGTCGAGTTTTACCCCATAGAGAGAAGCAGGAATACGGATCAGGGGCATGGGAGAATCACACAGAGTCTCGGTTCTGGGTGATATCGCGTGAACTTCGGCTGGGAAGGTGACGGTGTTCGATCGGAAGAAAGTCTGCTTTGACGTCCCTGGAATGGCAGACGTATCGATAGGTGCGGTCGAAGAAGAGGGTTTAGGTTCGGAATCCTGTTGGCGTTTCACCGGGCAGTCGCGGTGATAATGGTAATCAGGACAGAAATGACATTTCGGAGTTCTAGGGGCTTCATGGTGTCGATTGAAGTTCCCTCGGTGCTGTCTCCGGTCTTCGAAAGGTTTCTTGTGGTACGCCGCCTTTGGGTCAGGTTCGAAACTTCGTTTCTTGAAGGGCCGGCTGTCTGGCTGATGAGTGACGGTGTCTGTCGGGCGGTGTTGCTCCTGACAGTCCCGCTCGATGTCTGAAGAAATGGAGAGCAGTTGGTCGATCGATGTCGGAGGTGTGGTGATGAGATACGGCCGAATGGAGGGTCTCATCAGTTGTATGATCGGCGCGATGGCGTGATGGTCTGGCAGGTGCTGGTTCAGTCTTCGCCACATCTGGAGTTTCTTTGCGATGAAGGATTCGCAGGACTCGGTGGGGAGTTGCGCTTCGCCATACAGCTGTGCTTGAGCGCGAACAAGTTGTGATGGTCCATTGAAGAATCGTGTGAATCTGTCGACAAAGTCTTGCCAGGTAACGCAATTTAGCTTTTGGGCAACCCACCAATCTTTGGCCCTATCTTTCAGGTTAGGGGTGACTGCATATAGCCACTGATCGGGAGGGCAGGCGGCTGCCACTAGATTTGACTCGCACTTCTCGATAAACTCATTCGGATCATTTTCCGGATTACCGTAAAACTTTGGGATGTTGATTGGTAGAGGTTTGTATCGCATCGTAGGGGGGTGCGATACCGAAAGGTTCTGTAGTGCCTGAGTCTGCGCGGCGAGCTGACCCTCGATGTTTCGGAATTCCAGGCAGAGGTTACAGTTGAACTGGAAGTTCCGTGTATTTTGTAATCCTTCTGGGAGACCAACGCAGCTGTTGTGGAAACTACCGTTGCATCGGAAGCAGTTGGTAGTGTTTCCCTGAGGTCCCTGACAGTTGGGTTGTGGGCAACGAATCGCTGGGGGTTCGTCAACGATGGGATGTGGAGGCGACGGCGGAGGTGGCGGGGAGTAGCACGGGGCGGGAGACGGATCTCGACCTCTGTTGAATTCGTGTTCGCTCGGTGGCGCAGGGAAGCTGGAGCTTCTAGCGGGAGGAGCGGAGAGGAAGTAGTCCTGATTTCGGCTGTCTGGAGCAGGATTGTCGTTCTGGAAGAGTTGATTCCTGAAGGGAGCAGGTTCTTCCCACTGAGTGCTGGCTGGAGCAGTGTTGAAGTTTACGTGGTTGAAAGTAGATGAAGATATGTATGAGTTGCGTCGGGGCAACGGGATAGACATAGACACAGAGGGACCGGGAGCGGGGCAACGAACGAAGCTGTTCACTGGAGGAACGTCGTTGTAAGCGAGTCCTTGCTGTGCTGTAGAATTGAAATAGTTATTGAAAGCAGCGGAGGTAGACTGGATTCTGTCTTGTACGCGCTGTTGGTAAGTACGGAAGGGAAGCGGTGACTGAAGGTAGGCCGATCCCGTAGAAGGAATAGGGGTGGTGACCGTTGTAGTCACGGACGTGGTAGTGGCGTTACTAGTCATAACCAGACGTGGTGAGAGCAAAGTGGCATTTAGAGATGCCGAAGGCGAAGGCGAAAGCCGGTTTGGTTCGTTATTTTGAAGGCTAGAGGTCTGGCCCCTTCTGAATGTAATAAATTGTCGTGGGCTATTGTCTTCGGACATTGTAGTAACCGAAACTCAATTGTATTTGAAAAAGATACACGTAGTTTAAACAAAAAACGAAAAAGTAATAACGGAAAGTCACGAGCAATTATCGCGAAAAATGTAAATGCAAAAAATTGAAAAAGAAAAGTGAGATCTCAGTATTGTACTAAGGTGAGTATTGATCATGCAAAATTGAGTGCAAAATAATCATGCAAAACGAAAGTAAAGGTGAGTGGTAAGCAAGTAAGCAAAAGCAAATTATGAAATTCAAAGCTCAGAAAATTCAAAGTGCGAAAAATTCAAAGTGCAAAAAAAATTCGAAAGAAAATCAAAGTCCGGAAAATTTTCAGAGTCCAAAAAAATTTCAAAGTCCGGAAAAATTTCAAAGTCCAACAAAAAAATCAAAGTTCCCAAAAATCTCGAAAAATGCAACAGGGATCAAAATCCAGAAAAATTTTCAAAATCTCAAAAAGTCCCGAAAAATTTCTAAGTCCAGAAAAAACTCTAAGTCCCGAAAAAATTCTAAGTCCCGAAAAATTTCTAAGTCCCGAAAAATTTCTAAGTCCCGAAAAATTTCTAAGTCCCGAAAAATTTCTAAGTCCCGAAAAATTTCCAAGTTCGGAGAAAATTCTGAGTTCAAAAAAATTCAGAGTTCCAAGAAATTTCTAAGTTTCGACGAAATGCAAAGTTCCGAAAAATTTTAAAATCGAGAAAATAAACTAAGTCCCGAGGAAAGGTTAAGTTTGAGAAAAAAATTTGAACGTCGGAGAAGAAAAATCTTAAGTCCCTAAGCAGGGTGAAATTTGGGGAAAAGTTTAAGTTAGAAAGAAATAATCTGAGTCCCGAAACAATGTAATGTTCAGAGAAACCAAAATCTTTGGGAAAATTTGACACTAAGTCTGAAATGCAACAATCAAGTGCAGAAAAATACAAGTTATTTGAATATTGTTAAAAGAAAAGCCAAAGGAAGGGCTTAAGGAGAATGAGAGAAAAAGTATATCGGTGAAAGGTAAGTATGAGATAAAGAGCCACGAGTTGGGCAGGTAATATTCAAGGAAAAGGATGGATCGGGGTCGTAGGTTTTTTCGAGCCGCGAGTTGGGCCGCCACTCCCTTGATACGACAAGCAGTCCTTCCAGCCAGGCAAGTCGGCTCCTTCCGGCGAACCAGTCGGAACCCTACTTGTTTGACGGTCCGTTAAAGATTATTTGAGCTGCTATAAGGAAGGCTCCTCGAGGACTATCCACCAAAGAACTCAAAAAGCGCAAGGTGGAAGGATCCAAGAAGAACCAGAAGGAATTCCTTGAAGAAGAGGTCCTTATTAGAAGAAGAGCTAATAATTGGATTGAGGACCCAATTATTAGGGGTGCTTGGCTATCGTACCCGAAGACAAAATACAATTGAGAAGGTCTGAGTACTTACGGGAACTCGACGAGAACCAAAGTGTGAGAAGTTATGTATAAGATTATAATAAACTTTTGAACCACAAACTTTACTAAAATAATAATAACGATAGGTAGTGTTGGGAGGTGACTAGATACCTCCCCAACCATAATAAAATCGCACTAGAAATGGACGGAAATGTACTGGAAAGTACTAAAACTTAACTGAAAAGCACAAAGTACCCGAACGTGGGTTTAGTGTAGGAATGGCACTTTTGAGGGGTGAACCGAGTTATAAAGTAAGTGATGGCCTTTTGGGCGGCCAAAGGCGAGTCGAAAAGGGCGTGGTGTATCAAATGACCCCCAAGAAGACTAGGTTCACACCTCAAAAAGAAAGATAAGAAAATTAGTTCAGCCGCGAAGGGGGCAAACAACAAATGAACAAGACAGTAGTACAATAAATGAATAAATAAGAACAAGTTAGGCATTTAGGCAAGATAAGCAAAAGTACGGCACTTTTGAGGGGTGAACCGAGTTATAAAGTAAGTGATGGCCTTTTGGGCGGCCAAAGGCGAGTCGAAAAGGGCGTGGTGTATCAATATTAGGTAAATACCTTGCGGTTTTTTTTCTGACTACTTTATTTCCCGAAATATTGGGACGCGCGTAGGAAAATGACATAATAATCAATTCCTTTGCATTAGTAAACAACAACTATTTCCCGAAAGGATTTAAAATATTTTATTTCGGGGATTATTCAAACAGATAAAATGGTAAATCCCTTCTGGACGAACCTTTTTGTCTTGCAACGTTGCCAAGTTGTGCGCTCAGACTTAGCCGTATTTTATCATGTGACTTTCTTTACAGTCCACATGGCTGAACCAATGAGATTGTAAGATTCCGTTTTGGACGGCCACAAAGCGGAATCTCATTGGTTTAGCCATGTTGACTGTGAACAAGAGTCATATAATAAAATACGGCTCTACTTATCACTTTTGAACGGAAATCGGAAATGTAAACAATCTAAAAAGTGGTGAGGAGAGGACTTCCCCTGCGGTTTTTTTTTTTTTTTTTTCTGACTACCTACTTTATTTCCCGAAAAGATTTTAAAATATTTTATTTCGGGGATTATTCAGATAAAATTTTACATCCCTTCTGGACGAACCTTTTTGTCTTGCAACGTTGCCAAGTTGTGCGCTCAGACTTAGCTGTATTTGATCATGTGACTTTCTTTATAGTCAACATGGCTGAACCAATGAGATTGTAAGATTCCGTTTTGGACGGCCACAAAGCGGAATCTCATTGGTTCAGCCATGTTGACTGTGAACAAGAGTCATGTAATAAAATACGGCTCCACTTATCACTTTTGAACGGAAATCGGAAATGTAAACAATCTAAAAAGTGGTGAGGAGAGGAGAGAGGAAAAAAGTTTTGAACTTTCAAATTATAATTTGGAATATTTGGATTTTTTACAAAAGTTTGAGCTCACAAGTTCTCAGTAATCACAGTGTTACAACCAAGTTTTCCACCTTACATTCCACAACGTTGCCAAGTTGTGCGCTCAGACTTAGCTGTATTTTATCATGTGACTTTTTTTATAGTCCAAAAGGCTGAACCAATGAGATTATAAGATTCCGTTTTGGACGGCCACAAAGCGGAATCTCATTGGTTCAGCCATGATGACTGTGAACAAGAGTCATGTAATAAAATACGGCTCTACTTATCACTTTTGAACGGAAATCGGAAATGTAAACAAAATAAAAAGTTTGTGAGGAGAGGAGAGGAAAAAAGTTTTGAACTTTCAAATTATAATTTGGAATATTTGGATTTTTTACAGAGGAGAGAGGAAAAAAGTTTTGAACTTTCAAATTATAATTTGGAATATTTGGATTTTTTACAAAAGTTTGAGCTCACAAGTTCTCAGTAATCACAGTGTTACAACCAAGTTTTCCACCTTACATTCCATTTTACAGTTTTTTCTTCCATGTATTACTCTACATAGGCCATAAATTTGGTCCAGTGTACATTTTAGTACAAAATTATAGTAAGTCAACTTTGGAAGCTAATTTGACTACTATTATGTAACTTGAGAGAAAGACCTAGGATATTTGCCAGTAAATTACCTACTCTTGTCATTAGCTATTTGTTGGTGGCAAGTTTTTGTCCATATGAGTTGGAGGTCCTTATATGATTACCAAGCTACTGATAAGGATCGTACAAGTTGTTTTTTTTAATCAACTTCCTGAGTTAGTTTTTTGTACACAATTACACATCTACTTTTAGATGTGAAATCAGAGAGAATGTACTTTTGGTCCAGTGTACATTTTAGTACAAAATTATGGTAAGTCAACTTTGGAAGCTAATTTGACTACTATTATGTAACTTGAGAGAAAGAACTAGGATATTTGCCAGTAAATTACCTACTCTTATCATTAGCTATTTGTTGGTGGCAAGTTTTTGTCCATACGAGTTGGAGGTCCTTATACGATTACCGAGCTACTGATAAGGATCGTACAAGTTGTTGTTTCTTTTTTTTTTTTAATCAACTTCCTGAGTTAGTTTTTTGTACACAATTACACATCTACTTTTAGATGTGAAATCAGAGAGAATGTACTTTTAATGATTTCATGCCAGTTTGTCTACTTATCTTTAGTCTGAAGTTGTTTTTGTGTAATTTTATATTCTTAAAAAAAAACTGCAAAGTCGTTGAAGCATTAATTAAGGTACCTAGGTACCTAATTGAAAGTAAGTACCTTGTTAGATTAGCTTTTTACATTGTTTTGTTCAACTCAAGATCTCTGTATTGTTTGTTTGGATCAAATCAGCCTAGTTAGCATGGACAGCAGGATATTTTCCTCAAAAGGCTTAGGTTGTGGGTTCAATTCCCACCTAGGGTGGATTTTTTATCGTAAATGCATAAGGTTTGTTCTCTGGACAGCTGGCTTTCTCCTATCTAGTCTCAAACTTGGACTTATATGATTCCCCATCCATATACCAACCATGCACAATGTTGCTTAACCTGGTGCATTCAGTGTATCTACTAAAGGTAATTATGCAGAAGTCACGTCCATGGAAAAGAAAAGCTCCTTTTTGTATTTAAC
>NW_007378093.1:0-8780 GCF_000475195.1 Diaphorina citri | reverse complement strand
GTATCATGATTTATTTGTGGTGAAGCTGAGAGCTTCTTCACTATTTTTGTGGATATCACAGCATTACTAAGAGCCTCCTGTACTGTTTCTGTCATATTATATATAATATTTCTTTTTACTCTGGTAATGCCGCCACTGGTCGCTAGGTACTCGCTGAGTGCACCCCGAACTCCAAGCACCGAGCCGAAAAAAAACCTCGGCCCCGCCGGGAATCGAACCCGGACCTCCTGCGTGCAAGCCTAGTGTGATACCCACTTGGCCACGGAGGTTGCTTCTAGAAGATAAAGTAAGGGAGAGGGTTGACGGGATTTCATTCGAGACCCGTCTGGCATGGGGACTAGGTAGATAAATTTGTATGAATGCCAGAAAATAGTTAAGCTATGCAATGTGCTAGACACATTTTTACACATTTTCAGGTATTCTTTAACCCATCAAATATATGAGACCTTGTTTAGACTGCTGGGGTAAAGGGACTTTTCAGTCCTATTCGGGCAGGATAAACAAGGTATATTCTATTCTATTCTATTTTACATCTTTCACTGACGTGCATCTAACCATCTAACAATAGGTACTAGGTAGGTACCTGATACAAAATGGGTATTTTTAATATTTACATACCTAATTAAGTAATTAGGTAGGTACCTACTTCAGGTTTATAAAGAAAGTAGGTACCTACCTATGTTATGTTCCTACCTTTTAGGTTTCAAAAAAACCTTGATATGAACGCCAAAAAAACCTTGATATGAACGCCTGAAAACCATTTAATATATGCAATGTGCTACACACGTTTAACCGTTTAACATTCTTACAATGAACACTCTTGGAAAAAACCTATACAAGCGGAAACAACCTCAGGTAACCTTTTTCAACACTCCTTGCTATAAAACTCCTCCCCGGGGAAGATCACTTTACAGATGTCATTGCAAACTTTTCCCCTAGTATAAGATAGAATACCTTCCCCCTCCCCCTGCCCAGAATATCTACCCCCTCCCCCTATACAAAATAGAATATCTTTCCTCCCCCTCCCATGGATAGAATATGGCGAGGGACTGAGAGTTTCAATATAAATGCAAATTACTCAGATGCGACGTTTACAAACAAAAGTGTTGCAAAAGATTTAAAAGTAGAAGCAGAGAGGTACTTATGTAGATAATGTAGATATTTGAAGGTAGGTACCTGTGGGTACGTTTGAACTTTCTTTTTGGTGGGGAGATGTGTTATCCAAGTTGAGAGATTGAAACTCTGAGGTGGTAATATTATGCTGTTCACGATTGGAAATTGTATTGGAATTTGACAATTTTATATCTTTGCCTCTCTCTCTCTCTCTCTCACTCTATCTCTCTATTTCTCTCTGTCTCTCCTAGGAGATAGGAGTAGCTGAAGAGAAGGATTTTTGTTGAATTTTAATTTGTAAAAAGAAAGTTTAATATTCAATTCCTCTCTCTCTCTCTTCGTTCATGTTTACTTCTGAGATGACTATGGAAGAAGGAGCCAATGGCAACACTGGAACACTAGTCATGTGCTGGAGAACACTTGGCAAGAAAAAGAGGGAGAAAAAGAAGAAGAAGAAGAAGAAGAAGAAGAAAAAGAAGAAGACGAAGAAATCGAAGAAAGAAAGAAAGAAGAAAACAAAAACACTTTCATAGTTTTTCAAGTACCTGCTCATCTATACACAAGTACCCCCTAAAAAAAAAAAAAAAAAAAAAAAAAAAAAATCTTATGTTCGATAAAAAAAAAGTGCACCAATAATGTCAACGATTGGAAATATTGGCAGTGGACATTCTTACATCTACATACATATATGTTCAATCAAGCGCATTATGCAACTCATACAAAGTGTGTGTTTGTTGCAGACACATGCCTACTTGACAAAGTAGTGGTGTGGTCTGCTAAGGTTTAGGCCAGAGCCACAGAAACTAGTCCATAAAATGAAAATGAAATAAAACCCAGAATATTTTACAAATAGTGAAGAAGTATATGTTTATCATTTCAACCTACCTGGTCTGCTAAGGTTTAGGCCAGCCACTTATACTATCAGGGAGACCTGATCAGGTATACATGACACCTGATAAGCACACACACTATGAGGTAGACCTGAAAAGGTCCGTCTGTCAAGTCTACCTTAGACCTGATGAACACACACACTATCAATTTCAATGCTATTATTGGCTATTATTATTATTTCGAATCTGATCTCTGAGTGACATAAAGCAGACAGCTTCTTCACAACTTTCGAGATTATCACAGCATTACTAAGTACCTCCTCTACTATGAATTCTCTCATCTTTTCATAACATTTTTTTTTTTCATTGGTAATGGGGCCATTGCTGGCTACTCATTTAAAGTAGGTACTCAATTGTTCTCACAAAGTTGAGTGCACCCCAAACTCCAAGGGTAGACCTGAAAAAACATTGACCCCACTGGGAATTGAACCTGGGACCTCTGGCATGCAAGCCTAGTGTGATACCCACTTGGGCACTCGGCCATGGAGGTTGCTTTCTGAGAAATGATCAATAAACAGTGAAAAAAGTCCGAAATCCAAACAATGCACAATGGTTCCATTGTAATTTGCATTTCGCATACCTTCGATTTTTTTTTTTTTCAAGATTTTTGATAGAGGGACTGTCACTGCTAAGGGCTCACGGTCCCAATATTGAAAGAGAAAGGGAACAGGATGGAAGCAGGGGTTCCAAAAATGAACCTCATCTGTTTAGGGTAAAATTTGCCTTGGGGAATTTTTCACAAATTTAATCATAATTGGGCAAACTGTTTCGGAGTTATCATGAATCAAACAATACCAAACACAACAAACTGAACCTGGAGTCTGACACCTGGTAGTGTGCCTTGTAAGCGCTACGTGTAGGGGCAATTGGCCCTAAAAGTTGGGTGAAGCTTATACGAATCTTGTAAGCGCTAGGTCGTGGGTTCGATTCACGCCCGCTGGCAAACTTCATCAACACATAAGGTTCGTTCTCGGAACGGCTGTCTTTCTCCCATCCTGTCCTCTCTTTGAATGAGCGACAATAAGACCTCAGTAAGTAGTTGCAGTTCCTTCTATCAAACTTCTTGGAAAACATTAGTGAATGGATGGTTTTCTTCTAAACTGTTCTCCTCCCCTCTTCACTTTTGGGATAATAGGACCTCCGTTGTTACTACAGCAGTGTTTCTTAATTGGTGTTCCGCGGAACCTAGGGGTTCCGCGAGCTGACGGCAAGGGTTCCGCGAGATATTTTGGAAAAATCATACACTAGATAAAATGCAGTTTCAAAACGACCATCTTAGACTAGGTATTTCATCTTACACAGCTTTTTTTAGAGGTTTGATAGAGGGAACTGTAACATCTAAGGTCTTATCGTCCCGAAATCGAAGAGAGAAGAATGACAGGATAGGAGGAAAGTTCCAAGAACAAACTTCATCAGACGTACTTAACCTTTCAGCCAACTAGGCTGGCGGGTGGAGAGCTTAATAGCTTCATAGCATACGCGGTGAGAGGGGGAGAGGGGGAACCTGCGCCGGCCAACTAATTAAGAAACACTGTACTAGCAGTTCCCTCTATCAAACCTAAAAAAAAAAAAAAAAAAAAAATCTTATGGTTCGATAAAAAAAAAGTGCCAACCCAAGTAGCCGATTGGAAATATTGCAGTGGACATTCTTACATCTACATACATATATGTTCAATCAAGCGCATTATGCAACTCATACAAAGTGTGTGTTTGTTGCAGACACATGCCTACTTGACCAAGTAGTGGTGTGGTCTGCTACAGGTTTTAGGCCAAGGAGGCCACAGGTACTATCAGGGAGAGACCTGATCAGGGTATACCTGACACGATAAGCAGCACACCACTAAGGAGGTAGACCTGAACAAAGGTCCGTCTGTCAAGTCTTACCTTAGACCCTGATGAACAACACACACTATTCAATTTCAATTTCAATTCAATTATTTAGTCTATTGGACATCAATAATAATATACAGAAGGTGTTTTTCCCAAGTCAATATTGACTTCTAAGGAAAAACTTATTATTAAGGTGTAACCTTTTCGTCAGGTCTACGCTTGATGGTGAGTGGAAGCGTAGACGCGCGGCGACTTTTGACTAGGGTGTAGTCACCATGAAAACCCAAACCTGTGACTTTTTACTTTCCATTCCCCCCCCCCCCCCCCCCCCCCCCAAGAAATTTGATAGAGGGATCGAAATCGAAGAGAGAAGGAAGACAGGATAGGCCGTTCCGAGAACAAGAAAGTCAGCCGTTCCGAGAACAAACATTATACGTTCAGGACAAAAAGAGTTCAAGACCACCAGGAAATCTGAATATTGCCCTAGCGCCCAACCTTTTCAGAGGAAGATCGTCTTGAATTTTCAATACAGTCTTACGATCGACTTACCTAATAACTCTAATAAGAGACTTGACTCTGAATTTGGTCAACAAGTTTGGACTGATCGGGTGTGTAAGATGATATTGCCAGGTTCAAACACTTCTGGGTGTGTATTGTATATTCAGTTTCTAGTTTCCCCTTTTGAAAACCTCACCACACACCACTATCAAACACGTGTATGTATGAGTTATTTAAAACCATGAAGATCTTCCCACTGCCTATGCCTCGATTGCCTAGGATTCTAGACTGGCTGGCTGGCTCTACAAGATAGGTAGATAGGCAACATGTAGATTCGTTTAATTTGCGACAACCTCATGGACTGTCACATTTATAGCAGAACCTCGATTATTTCAACTTCCATTATTTCAACTCCAAAATCCATTGTTTTCTTCTATCTTTCAAAGGATATCCTATCTTATCAGAGGAAAAGATTATAGAAAGTGATAATTTCAACTTCGATCATTTCAACCACCCCTCGGTCCCAATTAGTTGAAATAATCGAGGTTTTACTGTACCTACAATCTACATGGTCTATTACTGTATTGCATAATGATTATTTCGTGTAATTCGAACTGTCAAGGGTAATTTATGAACTTTTATGAAACTGCAAGGGTTGTAAATGAACGTGGGCAATCCAGTATGAGAGAACCTTTGAATATCAAAGTGGTACAAGGTTTAACCCATTTTTGTTAGCGCAACTTAGTATGCCACCCTAAACAACACTTGATCAAAGTGAAAGTGTTAGAGATGTAAATTAGTAAACTTGTAGTTGTGTGAACTGTAGACCTCACTCAGACGGTCAAAAATCCACAAATGATTTTTTTTTTCCGAACTTTTTAGACTGGGAACATTAGTGACTAAGTGGCAGAACAACCAAGTATAGGTAATTTACAACCCAAAAACAAAGCCCAAAACCAAAAAGTTCGACTTTGTTAGGAAACGAACCGGGAACTTCCGCCATACAAGTCTACATAGTGTGATACGCATTTAACCACAGAGAGATATTTGTTTTTCCGTGATAGAAGAAATAGAATAGAATATACATACCTTGTTTATACTGCCAGCATAGGACTGAAAAGTCCCTTTACTCTCTCATTTGTTTCAATGAGACAGATTGTCTTTTGAGAAATTGTATTTTCGACCTTTGTTAGATTGTTTCTTGACAGTATCCGCCAAGTATGCCATGCGATATTTCGCCACAGTGGGAGGCAGTCAAACTGAAACCCAAGTCGAGAAGAAAGTTCTCGCATATAGTCCTATTATGGAAGTAAGTCGATTCGTTTGTTTGTTTATTTATTATTATTGTTCTGGAGTGTGTCAGACAGTATCCGCCAAGTATGCCATTCGATATTTTGCCAGAGTGGGAGGCAGTCAAACTGAATTTTTCTCAATTTTTTCCTTCAAGTTTTTAGTTCACGATACTTTTCTGCCTGGGGGACTTTAAACAGTGAGTATACCAGGCTGAATTTCCTTTGCTAAAGAAATAGCAAAAGGCGAAGAAAAAGAAGATCCCTAGTTTGATAAAATTTGACACACAGATTTTATCCGGTTTTGATTCAATTCGCCACACACTTTCAGCACCTAACCCTATACTCTATTCTTCCAGGCCATCGGAAATGCCAAAACAATTCGAAACAATAAAAGTTGCTTTGGCAAATTCACCGAACTTCATTTCAATAAGCACTACAACATTATCGGGACCTCTATGCGAACCTATCATTTTGTATGCTACCTAACCCGTCTTTTTGTACTCTACCTAATTCTTCCAGGCCATCGGAAATGCCAAAACAATTCGAAACGACAACAGTTCTCGATTTGACAAATTCACCGAACTTCATTTTAACAAGCACTACAACATTATCGGGACCTCTATGCGAACCTATCATTTTGTATGCTACCTAACC
Source organism: Diaphorina citri (assembly GCF_000475195.1). Classification (NCBI taxonomy): domain Eukaryota; kingdom Metazoa; phylum Arthropoda; class Insecta; order Hemiptera; family Psyllidae; genus Diaphorina; species Diaphorina citri. The sequence continues at coordinate 2,503 of NW_007378093.1, read as the reverse complement.
CTGCTTTTTGCACTCTACCTAACCCTACTCTATTCTTCCAGGCTATCGGGAATGCCAAAACAATTCGAAACGATAACAGATCTCGTTTTGGCAAATTCACCGAACTTCATTTTAACAAACACTACAATATTATCGGAGCCTCTATGCGAACCTGTCATTTTGTATGCTACCTAACCCTGCTTTTTGTACGCTACCTAACCATACTCTATTTTTCCAGGCTATCGGGAATGCCAAAACAGACAGTATCTGCCAAGTATGCCATGCGATATTTTGCCAGAGTGGGAGGCAGTCAAACTGAATTTTTCTCAATTTTTTCCTTTAAGTTTTTAGTTCACGATACTTTTCTGCCTGGGGGACTTTAAACAGGGAGTATACCAGGCTGAATTTCCTTTGCTAAAGAAATAGCAAAAGGCGAAGAAAAAGAAGATTACTAGTTTGATAAAATTTGGCACACCGATTTTATCCGGTTTTGATTCAATTCGCCACACACTTTCAGCACATAGATAATATTTTCTCCTTTTTTGCATTCTACCTAACTTTATACTCTCTATTTTTCCAGGCTATCGGGAATGCCAAAACAATTCGAAACGACAACAGTTCTCGATTTGGCAAATTCACCGAGCTACATTTTAACAAACACTACAACATTATTGGGGCTTCAATGCGAACCTATTTGTTGGAAAAATCGCGAGTTGTGTTCCAAGCGCCTAATGAGAGAAACTATCACGTTTTCTACCAATTGTGCTGTGCGAGGGACAAGTACCCTTATTTGTTGCTAGGTAAGTTTAAAGTGCTTTGTAAGTGGTGGGTTGCGGGTTCCATTCCTGCCCGGGAAGTCAACGTACGTCGATTATTTTTTCCCGTTCCTTTTTAGCCCGTCCTACCTTTATCATTACGATAGTAATAACAAAAGGTATATTGTATTCGCTTCGGTGTCCGTCAGTCTGTCTGTCGGTCTGTCAGTCAGTCAGTCTATCCCCATAGAAGGACTTATCCAAACCTGGTCGACCTATATATCAAATTAAAGGTCTTTTTACCAGGAACACGAAAGTGGTAGTGCAAATTTTGTCCAGAGAACCATAAACCCACAAAAACAAAGAAAAAAAAAACTGGTTTTTGGGGGATTTCTTGAGCCCAGTTAGCTTATCTGCCTTGTAAGCGCCAATCGTGGGTTCGATTCCTGTCCGGGGCGAACTTCATCCTAAACAGATAAGGTTCGTTCTCGGAACGGTTGGCTTCCCCCGTTCGTTGTATTGTGGATCTTGGGACCTATGTTTCGAGTGGAACCAATTCTAAAGGTTTAAAAAATTAATCAGGCTTTATTTATAGTAGTGGCACTGCCACTATGGTAGGGGAACGGCTGGCTTTCTCCTATCCTGTCTTCCTTCTCTCTTCGATTTCGGGACGATAAGACCATAGCAATTACAGTTCCCTCTGTCAAGCCTCTTAAAAAAATATATATAGGTATATATCAGGCTTTATTTATAGTGGCACTGCCACTATGGTAGGTTTCTTCTAAAGGAGCTCTTCCACCCAACCACTAATTTTTCTCAAATTTATTGTACCTAATAATAAATACATTTCATCATTTGTTTTAGATGAGCCTGACAGTTTTCAATATATCAGGGAGTGTTGTGAAATCCCGGGCGTGAATGACGAAGAAGGATTTGAGGAAACACAACAAGCCTTTGTCACTCTAGGTGAGAACTAGCACCAATAGATTTTCCGCGGAAAATCTTACAGGAATGAATATTTGATGGTATATTTGCTTTTTACATATGCAGTAAAAATAGGCCACGTAAGAGTGGCGTCAGACATTTGCTTGAAGTTTAACTTCACGCAGTTCCATGGCTTGTGTCTGATAGATCAGTTGCGCTTACTTAGGTGAAGAGCAGAACCACGTAAGAGTGGCGTCAGACATTTGCTTGAAGTTTAACTTCACGCAGTTCCATGGCTTGTGTCTGATAGATCAGTTGCGCTTACTTTGGTGAAGAGCAGAAAAAATGAGGAACTGGGGAAATTTTCTTTTTCTTCTACGACTTCTAGATCCCGAGATAAATCGATTTAAAAAAAATACTTTCTCATTACCTTGTATAGGTTCCCTATACGTAAGGGTAATAGAAAGCAATACCGGTAAATAAAATCCGCCCCGGGCGGGAATCGAACCCGCGGCCTAGCGCTTACAAGGCAGACGCATTACCAACTAAGCTAACTAGGCTGGCTATGGAAAAGTTTGCTGAGATTTTTTCTCCTCATTAGATCGACCGTAGATATTTGCTTATTTATAAAATCCATTTTTACTGTCCTTATACTCTTAACCTTATAGAAAGGAGAGTAATGCAATCAACAAAATTTTTAATGGTCAGTTTTTAGTACGAAAACACGTTTTGAGGTCCCTAAAACCTAAAGCCAATGTTTCAGTCATTACTACTTGTTGATTCTATCAACATGTATTCTATATTCTATCCAGGCATTCATGTATTCTTCTCATGTTGATTCTATC
>NW_007378092.1:112669-155040 GCF_000475195.1 Diaphorina citri | reverse complement strand
TCCTCAAACCAATCTCAGTGGTTAGTGGAGTGAACTTTAGATGTGGATTTGGAGGTTGGTGGTTTGAATCAAAGTCAAGTCAAAAAGTTTAGCAAGGTGTCTTACCTACTTAATCAGGGAGTCAGGGACTAACATGTGTGACAAGCATTTATCAGGGTTAACACAATATTAAAATTCCCTCCCACTTTTACTTACTCATCACAGAGTAAACAAGGCAATTACCAATACCAATCACAAAAGGTTTTTATTTTTAGTAAATGAGTAATTTGCTTTATTATGTACTTGCAGATAAAAAAGCATAAATGAACATGTAGGTACCCTGCTTCCAGTGCTTACTCATTCACTATTTATTCCATTTATTTTATAGCTACCTGCCTATCAAAATTATATTGATAAAATTTAAATTTTGCAAAAATCTAGGGACAATGCAAGTACCTAATTTAAGTGTAAAGTAAAGGAGAACCAAATTTATTCATTGTAAAAAAAACCCAAGACTTAACCTAAGCATTAGTAAAACCATGTGCTTAAGTAAACATACATGGGTATTAGATAAATAATAGTCAACCTCTTCAATGTCCCTTACACAATGCCATGTGTCATTCTAACTAGCTTATATCCTCCATTGAGTTTATTGTGTATCAGGTGACATGAAACACAAGTTTACAACAGTACAACACAGCTGTTACTACTTAATTAAATGCAGGTAGAAGTTAGAATCTAAGTCTAAGCAATGAATTGCCATCACTTGTAAGTATTTACAACTACAAAGATTTAGCAATACAAGCTTACACCTGTGCCAATACTTGGGTTATACATATGCTGTTGTAATTATAAGCTACAATTGTTCCTTAATTTCACTCATCTGAAGCTTGTAACTATACAACACCATAAGTACCTTTCTGAAATTGACCCCTGATAAATTCTGGTGCTCCTAAATACCCTATTTAACCATAGAGTTTTGTCTATCTCGTTTTTAATAATTAAGAAAAAAGTAATATGTCTACACTTAAAGATATTAATTTATGTAAAATATCAAGTCTTATACCTACCTACACAGCCTCTCTTGGAAGCTTCCTCATTATTATACTTGCCACTCACACCCAGACGGTCTAAGGGTGAGTGGTGGGCATTAGGTACCTACCTATAGGTCATTGATACGATAATCTCCACCTTTCTGAAAAGACGTGAAAAATACATTAAAAATCGAGATATAAAATGAAACCAAAATGTGTAAAATGAAACCATTTCCAATGGAATGAAAATTAATCACCGAGTGCCACTCTCGTTCCAAATTGCTCGAGGTTGTCGACTTTTTACTTTTTCGAAATAGATTTATCTTATCGACTTATCGTATCATGATAGTGTGTAGCTGTAGATTTCTATGTGAATCTCATTTTATGAGCCAGGCTCATAATTATATACTAAGTGGGGAATAGGGAGTGTATCTAATTAGAGGCAGAGAAACTTGAGATTTCAAAGTTCAAACTGTCCAAACTCCCAAGTAGGTCTGAACAGCATGGACGAGAGTGTTTGATTTCATCACCCAGCATGAAAAGATGTACTCTACTAGCTTACATGTACTTATTACAGATTATAATGGTAGGTATGTACTTATTCCCCCCCCCAAAATCGAATCCGAGCCTGGGGAAAAAAAGATAGGTAGGTAAGAGAGTGAAAAACCATTAGATAGGTTTCTACTTTCTACGGAAAGCAATAGCTACGAGAGAGACAAATTAGTTTCAGAAGGAAGGAGAGACGCAAAGAGGAGAAAATTAGATTGTCCAGGGTGAAGACCTAATGGACGAAGGAAACAAACTGAGAGAGATTTTTATTTTTCTCACCTTTTCCTTTGCTAAGTGAAAATGATCACTGATGGCATTAGAGGTTTTTAACTTCCTCTTAAGTACGTGAGAAAACAGGGATAGCATTCTTGATATTTATGTAGTTTTATACCGACCGATTGTGTTTTGAGTGAGTAGGACTGTAGATATACTGATGGGCAATATTTCCTCTGCTATAAAGATAGCACAAAATTAAAATCAGGATGTTTTTTTTTACATATTCAATTGAATGAGCTTTATTTACAATACAAAATAAAAGCTAAGGCCTAACTTTTTGGCCTTTGTTTCCAAGTAAAATGACATATGTAGGTATTCTGTTTGCACTCATTTGGTAAAAAGTACCCCAGCATGAGGGATTCGAACCCTGGGCCCTGGCCAAGAGTACATCAACCTCGAGTATTGCACTTGGAAACCTGCCTATCTTGCTATAGGTTGGTATTGGGAATTGAAACGTTTCTGCTCTCCTGCACAAAGTTATTACAAGTTTAATGCCCCCTAGTACTTACAGTACGTACGAGTATCTCTGTAAACTTACTCTATCTTTCACTCTGTCCCCCAGTATCTTCTGCATTCATCTTGTAGTTCGTAACCAGTTGCATGACTAACATTCCATGTCTCGATGATATACGTGTTTCACTTTTCTTTTTCCGTTTTTCTTCCCATTTTTTCCCTGAATTATCTACCTAAACAAATAAATATAAATAATTATCTGTCTGTCTCTCTTTCCTCGTCTTACTTAGACCATCTCTCTCTCTGTCTCTCTCTATCTTTCTCCCTACTCCCTCCCTCCTTTCTTCCTTGCTCCTTACTCTCCATCAATCTCTCCACATCCTTCCCTCTGTCTCCCTCTTCCTTATACCTCAGGAATCCGGAAATTTCCTATAAACTTAATAAATACCTATACAGTTCTATCACATCAACATCCTTGACTTTTGCCTAGTTTAATCACGTGTATGTTGAAATTATTGAACCCACATAGTTGTTCCTATACCTACCTATCTGAGTTTTTTTCATTCGAATATTTGCTTTTTTATAATGGAAAAAAGTCGCTGCTGCGCAAAAACTGGCAACTTCAAAGATTAATGAAATAGTGAGAAGGTCGAGAAAAACTTTTTGAAGCGATTGTTTCCTCAACAACTCTTTATGGGGCGGAGGTGTGGGCGTGGCGTTACGTTGAGGAACTAGAGAAGGTACAATCCCAGTACTATAAATCAGTTTTGTTTTTGCCGCGTGGTACACCAGGGCATTACCTCAGAATAGAGCTAGACATTGTCAAACTTAAACTCATGGTACTTTCTCATTGTACATTGTAAGTATTTGTGAAACAGGTAGTTATGATAATTTATCCACTGCTGAATAAAAATCAACAAAATCATTTATATTACAATAATTGTAATTATTACATTAAATTTTAGAAATAGTCTCAAAGGGTTGGTCAGATTGAGAATATTTCTAATTCAAGTCATCGCGCATCGTATGATTCAGTCACAGAACAACCTGAGAGTTCTAGAAATTGAGAAACAAAATATTTTCCTGTGTTCAAAATCCTGACTGCACTGTAGGTACCCCAATTATACTACTCGTATGCTGGCTTAGGAATAGAAATGTTATTTATCTATAAAAAAATCAAGGGGAAATTATAGAGTAAGGCCAACTTTATTTTCAGCTGCAGGGTTAAAAAAAGCCTCACAAGTGAAAACTTTATCTCGAAAGTCCTCAAAACATTAAAGTTGAATAAAAAAACGCAATCTAATTTACCGTTTTGTTTATAAACAAAAAATACCATAGAGATTTTTTCGTCTGGGCTTTTTTTTGAAAAAATTGAATTTCCGGAGTTAAAAATTGTTCTTTCAAGTGGGACAGAAATTGGAGGATGGTAACATGTTTTGACGTCCTCCCACTGAAGTATTCTGCCCGCAATGGTCATTAAATTGAGAAGAGCAAAATTTTCCGAGTCCATTTTTTACATTTTTACGTTATGTTTAATTTATGTTATGTTATTTAGTTCAGCTGCCTCGTTAAGAATAACCAAACGTTGTTCATATTTCATAAGAGGTGTTTCTCTTCCATATAAAACCAACAACTCAAACATGGGACTTATTCAGTGCGGTCCATCTTCTGGCGTTTTTGGCAGAAAAATCTACAGTGTCTCTTGGCAGAGTTTTTTCCCCATTTTATGAAATCCAGTTTGGGGAACGTATATTTCGGGGTGCACTTAGCCTTGTGATTAATTAACTTAAAACGACGAGCGATGATACAATTAGTCGTAACTCAAAGAGAAATCACAATTAAATTCAGTAATTTTACCATGATAAAGTGTACCTATAATAATTTTACCCCATGAACCACCCAGTCATCATTTCGTTCTGTCAAATCTCATTTGCAGTTTTTAGTCCGTCCTTCCTTTATTATTACAATAGTAATAAAAAGGTATAAGGGACGGACTATTGTATTCTTGGCTTACCTAACCTAACCTGCAATAGTCCGTCCCTTTTTGGTTTTTTGGGGATTTTTTCACATTTTCTCACACAAATCATCTCTGATCTCAAAATTTGTCGCGACGACCTATAAACTCAAAGCGAGAAAGTTTTAGATAACACTTCAGTCGTTATTTTAAGACCAGTTTTAGCGTCACCTGTGTTAAGTTACGCCGAGCAAGGCCAATAAATGGATGGGTGACTTATTAAACATTATATTGGGAATAAAGGGAGAACGGGCTCTGGTCTTGATTTTAAATCATTACATGAAATTTAATAATAATAATAATAATAATAATAATAATAATAATAATAATAATAATAATGATAATAATAATAATAAACTGAATATTAAACAAATTAGGTAGGTACATAGACATAGCTAATTAGGTACTGATTTTTTTTTCTTTTTTAATACCTACCTAATTAAGTTTATATCATAGAATTAGAAAAACCAGAATCATTTACATATAAAAAATAAGAAATTATTATTTTATTTTTACCTCGTCAATTTGTGTGTTGTCGATTCTCCTGGATAGAATCTGTACGTTAGCTACCTAGTACCTACCTTACTTACCTCTTACCTATCTCCCAACAAATAAATAGCTACTTTTCATACCTATGTACATATGAGTAAGTAGTTATCATGGGGGAAAAAGAATCAAGACAGTGTTGTATTCATTGGAAAAGACACTTTTCCAAAGATAGCAAATAGAGATATGTGATATTGAAGGGCAATGACCTCCTACATACCCGAGCTTTGATTTGTTATCATTTCCTCAGGGGAAATTTTTTCAGTATCCATTTATTGGAAACAAAATTAGAAATAATAATAATAAAGTTTCTCTCATTTCATCCTCGTTCAATACAATCTCACTTGAATTTGATGCTCTATCTATCTAATCTTCATTTTAGGTGAAACTTTTTAGGTCCCTAGCTATAAATATCTAGGTAGATGTGGATTTGGAATTCAACCGGGGTTCTATTTTTTTCCTTTTTATTTTTTATTATTTTTTTTTTTTACTTGTTCTTGCTGTCAGTATTTCTAGAATCGGACAAGTTTCCTCAGTTATTTTTAATTTAAAATTTTAAACTGTGCGATCCCAAATCTATTAAAATATTTAAAACACTGCCCTCCTTTTTATTTTTTATTATTTTTTTTTTTTACTTGTTCTTGCTGTCAGTATTTCTAGAATCGGACAAGTTTCCTCAGTTATTTTTAATTTAAACTTTTAAACTGTGCGATCCCAAATCTATTAAAATATTTAAAACACTGCCCTCCTTGCTTGACGATTTGCTATAAAGAATAAGGAAACTAATATCGTATGTACAGGAGTTTGTACTTTATACAATCTACATTAGTGCACACATTATTAGTTTATTACCTATTACCAATACATGCAAAGGTTTGAATGTCACGAATGACAGTACCTTGTCACTCGTTTAAAATGTGGTACCTAGATAGGGAGGCATATTTACCAATACATGCAAAGGTTTGAATGTCACGAATGACAGTACCTTGTCACTCGTTTAAAATGTGGTACCTAGATAGGGAGGCATATTGTCCTCCCTTATAAATTGGTGTCTAACTACTTTCGACCCACAGGAGTATTTTTTGGCAACCCTAGTAGTCCCTCGACGTAATGGACAGGTTTTCAAAACACATATAAAGATCACAAATGTCGTTCGTCTAATACACCTCGATAAAATTTCTACTGGACTTGGATTCAAACCACCAACCTCCAGATCCGAAGTCGTTAGATCACCGACCGTTCTGCCTGACCGATTGTAAAGCATATTTAAGTAATCTGTCCAAGTGTCCATTGAATAAAATCATTCATTCTGAGTAGATGGAAATCTCGGCATCAATTTACTCGCGAACTATTAGAAGACACCCTTACCGACCGTTCTGCCTGACCGATTGTAAAGCATATTTAAGTAATCTGTCCAAGTGTCCATTGAATAAAATCATTCATTCTGAGTAGATGTAAATCTCGGCATCAATTTACTCGCGAACTATTAGAGGACACCCTTATATTATAATACTGTTGATGTGTCTCTTTGAACGTTTGCCAAAAGTTTTTACTCCTTTCTTGTGCGTCCATTTCTGTGTCACACATACATTTCACGAGTATTAATAACCCAGATGTGTGCTCTCGCGTATTCACACTTTACACATCACAGACACACTCAAGACAGACAATATTGGTTCACTCACTTTCATACGCGTGATATGTACATAGCTGAGTGAATAATTAGATTAATTAGCTACTTATATCGTCCTTTAATTCCAATTATAGATTTATTTCATTCATTGTCACACATACATTTCACGAGTATTAATAACCCAGATGTGTGCTCTCGCGTATTCACACTTTACACATCACAGACACACTCAAGACAAACAATATTGGTTCACTCACTTTCATACGCGTGATATGTACATAGCTGAGTGAATAATTAGATTAATTAGCTATTTATATCGTCCTTTAATTCCAATTATAGATTTATTTCATTGCGTGATATGTACATAGCTGAGTGAATAATTAGATTAATTAGCTACTTATATCGTCCTTTAATTCCAATTATAGATTTATTTCATTCAAGTAGGCAAGTAGGCAGGTAGGAGACGGGTTGATAATATTATACCGTTACCGCAACTAAGATGAGTGATTGAAAATTTATTAGAGCTAGGTCAATGAGAGGTAGACGTTTTCTGTGGCCTTTTTTCCCCACTTCTACACTGCTAGCTTGGATAAAGGACATCTTTTTTTGGTGAAGGTTATTTGCCAGAATTCCATTCTAATCTTAGATTTGGTTCCGCTTTTGTATGTACATGGCATGGATAAATGTTGAGAAACAAACATGCTATTGCTATCACACAGAATTACCTATTTGTGGTTTGTGAATCCCACAAGAAGTGAACAACAGTCAAATCTTGGAACGCAATTTATTTTATTACTCTAACTTTGAACTTTACTGGTATGTAGAACACGCTATCTGTCATGATTGGATTGTCTGTTGTCGTGCTTTAGTTATTTTTCTTCAACAAAGGTACGTTTCAGTGTCCCATGATTTAGGTTCCTATAACTCGCATAATTACCTATTATTCATCCGTACGTACAACAACTACAACTACATCAACTACATGTATACCAGCATAGTTGTCTGTTGTCGTGCTTTAGTTATTTTTCTTCAACAAAGGTACGTTTCAGTGTCCCATGATTTAGGTTCCTATAACTCGCATAATTACCCATTATTCAACCGTACGTACAACAACTACATCAACTACATGTATACCAGCATAGTTAAAAAAAACCATTCTGACTTATTGTACTTGAGTAGGTATTTTGAATTATCCATCCACATGTTCGAAGGATGACTAAGAGGCAATATATCAATAGATACTTGAGAAAACCCCCGAGATAAGAGAAAATGCTTTTATTCGAGCAAGAGCTGTAGTTCGTAATGAGAGTTAACGTTTGGAAGTTTCTTCCCCAAGTCTTCAAAGCTGAAGTAGTTTGAAGATTTCGACAAAGCTCTTGTCTCTTCATTCTCAGATTTTACATGCTCAAACATTTTCTTCAAGAGCCCAGCGTCCCTTTCACGCCTTGGGTTTCTTTAAACCTATCTCGGTAACGAAGTGGTTAAGTTGTTCCGTGTAAGCAGAAGGGCTCGGATCCGATCTCGGTCGAGGCATAAAAGTTATTCCCATTTTATGTTCGAGATTCGAGTACATTCAGTTGAGTGTATCCATGAAGTGTCCCAAGTGATACTTTTCAAGCAGACAAACTTTGAAATATGACTGTCGAGGCTCCTGTCTGGTCCTATAAGATATGAGAAAGGGGGTATTTATAGATAAATAATAATCCACAATCTTAGCCCTTGAAAAATGTTCAAATCTCTTTTTATTTCTCTGTCCCTCCTCTCTTCTCTCGCACGAATGAGCTTCATAAAGTGAAAGGACTAAAAGATTTACCTCCTCACCTATCCCACCCTCACCACCCTCCTCTTCTTCCTATTCCTCCTCCTCCTCCTCCTCCCTCGTATTCTTCTCTCCTCTGTTTTTATTCCTTCCTTCTTCTTACTCGCTGTCCCTCCTCTCTTCTCTCGCACGAATGAGCTTCATAAAGTGAAAGGACTAAAAGATTTACCTCCTCACCTATCCCACCCTCACCATCCTCCTCTTCTTCCTATTCCTCCTCCTCCTCCCTCGTATTCTTCTCTCTTCTGTTTTTATTCCTTCCTTCCTTCTCCTTACTCCCTCAGCCATATTGACGTCATACGGTAATTTTTCTTCTTAGATCAGTTTTTGCCTCTTTAGTTTTCTAAAATACCTTACGTATATTAAGAAACGTTTAGTCAAGAGCCCTCGGAAACATGCTCTTAATAATACCTCCTTGGAAACCTCCCTCCAGTTTTTCTTTTTTTTTTTTTTTTAGTTCCTTCATTTTCTTAGGATTATTCTCCCTCTCTCCCCCTCCCCCACCTCTCTCTCTTGCTTTGAATTAGAATGAAAAGTGACGTACCTAACAGGACCCAACTTATGTTAATTTCTACTTCTCCTTCTTAAGAACCACAAAAAAATTCATCAAAATTGGTCGCGCGGTTTTCAAAGAGAGGTCAAAAACAGGTCGATCTTTAAAAACCACAAAAAAATTCATCAAAATTGGTCGCGCGGTTTTCAAAGAGAGGTCAAAAACAGGTCGATCTCCGTGTTTTCAGAAGATTTCCTTAGTCGTATACTATTCCACAGAGCACAAAATGTGAAACCCATATCCTCCCTCGAATTTTTGGACTATTCCGAAGGAAGAATGTTCGTCTGAGATATGACAAGGAAGACGGTAATTTATTACGTCTTCATTCCAGCTCAATGATTACTCTTATGGAATATTACCACAGGCACGCATATGTATGTTATGTAGGTATGGGTATACGCATAGGTATGGGTACAGGGCTACAGTCCTGAGTGTTTCTGCAGGATATTATAAGTAGAACAAATTCAGGGTTTAGGCTACACTACATATTGTAGATGTAGAGGTACCTTAATATCTTGTCTATTATAAACAAAATAATAGATAATACTAATAAGAGTTGTAATAATGAAATATGTGTAGGTATGGGTATACGCATAGGTATGGGTACAGGGCTACAGTCCTGAGTGTTTCTGCAGGATATTATAAGTAGAACAAATTCAGGGATTTCAGGGTTTAGGCTACACTACATATTGTAGTGGTACCTTAATATCTTGTCTATTATAAACAAAATAATAGATAATACTAATAAGAGTTGTAATAATGAAATATGCATGTCCATGTCCATATTGTCCATATTATATCTGTGCTCAGACCATACCAGTAGAGAAGGTAAGGTTTAGAACAGATGTTAGTAGGTACCGATTGCCTACATGTAGAAATTAATATCTAGTTGTATGTAATAGGAGTAATAGGCACCTATGCAAAGTACACCAATAATACCAACACATTATGGCATTACTTTCTGCAATATTTACAGGTTCACACCTCTATGAATAGGAAGGAAATAATTTTCTACCTATCTCTAGTAATATTTAGAGTTGGAGGAACTTGCATGGTCTGGCGATCTCCTACATGACTTTTCTTCGTGTGCCTGGGTGCAGAAAGTGCTGGGCTGACATTACCATTCCAAGCTGGAGTGATTTGATCATACACTATGAGAAAGCACGCATAAATATTTATATTGCTAATATTAATTACTGTTCTAGGCGGGTTTATGGTTAATGTTATGCTTATGCCTCCCTTCAGTATTATTATTATTTTTTTTTTTTGATTTTCGTCCAACATAATAGAATAAACAAACAATTCATCGGGTTACACCCTCGTATATTTATCTAACTATACACCTACCTAACTCTTGTCCGGTGCTCGGACTTAACCTAGCTGAATGGAAGATAGATTAGCATGGCGTCTCCTACATGACTTTTCTTCGTGTGCCTGGGTGCAGAAAGTGCTGGGCTGACATTACCATTCCAAGCTGGAGTGATTTGATCATACATCAGTTTAACACTATGAGAAAGCACACATAAATATTTATATTGCTAATATTAATTACTGTTCTAGGCGGGTTTATGGTTAATGTTATGCTTATGCCTCCCTTCAGTATTATTATTATTTTTTTTTTTTGATTTTCGTCCAACATAATAGAATAAACAAACAATTCATCGGGTTACACCCTCGTATATTTATCTAACTATACACCTACCTAACTCTTGTCCGGTGCTCGGACTTAACCTAGCTGAATGGAAGATAGATTAGCATGGCGAAAACAGAAATTCAAAATCTTGAGGTATCATGATACCGACTTTATGCATAAAGTCATCATTTAACGACTGACATGTGTACATTATTCTTCTTAGATTTGCAAGATCAGTTTCCGCCTCTCAGATTTTTTTTTTCTGTAAAATTGCATTTTATTTGAAAGGGAAACTGGTAAAGTTGTACATTTTATCAGCTTTATTTGAATCTGAGTAATGTTCATTGAATACTTCTACTCTTACAAACGTACATTGTGTATCATACTTGTAACGGTCAAACTTTCTTGACTTGGCGGGGCGGAGCGCTACCGCGCTCCTTAATATCTGTCAGAGTCGTCAGAGAAGAATGACAACCAGGCAATTCGATATTCCTAAAAAGCACTCATTACCGCCTTTAGATATACATACTTGAAAGTATTAATAAAGAGCATGGCGAAAAAATTGAACGTTCAAGCAAGTGGCGGAAAGTTACTTAGGCCAGCCACTCACTATCTGGTAGACCTGACAGGCGGATCTTTCCAGCCGTACCTGTCAGGTCTACCTGATAGTTTGTGTTTGTGCTCACTAGGTACCAGGGGTCTGAGCACATTGTTGAATCACAGGGACAGTGATTGCGAACTCCATTTAAGTATTGACGCATGACAAAATCGTTTATTGACTCATGTCATGAATCATAATATTGCCTTTGTAGACCCTTTGTCTGGACCTGTTGACTCAATAGACCGTGGTGTTCAAATGAGGTGAGAAATTCCAACACATTTTCGTTATATTGTAGAAGTCAGATAATCAGAGAAAAACATGATATTTTAGTTTGAAACTAAAAATGATATAATGAGTTGATATTTTAGTTTGAAACTAAAAATGATATAATGAGTTTTTAAGTGGTTGAATCATAAATTCATGATCCAGTTGATCAGCAAAATGCCATGGTGACTGACAGTGGCAAAGAACGCCACAACGAATTAACCGCCCTGCCCTTAATGATTTACATATAACTTTATTTTATATCTTGAGTATTGCGCGAGCAAGGTGATTTAGATTCTCATTGCTTGGAAAATAGAAAGCAATTTTCGGAATTCTCAGTGTGCCTGAACAATCTACCACTGTTTTACTATCACAGGATATTATGGTGTTGGTGTGGCAGCACTCTATCAAGTTATACATTCCGGATTTTAGTTACATTCAGACATCAATCAATCCATTTAAATAAATGAATAATCTACAAAGTTTCATTCAGAATAGCCCATGTATTTGCTGGCCCCACCTTTTTACTTTCATCAATATTTGTTTGAATTTAGAATTGAATTCAAATAGGTACTTTTTTATGGTAAATAAGGGAACTATATATAAACTATTCAAATAGGTACTTGATTATGTTTAACTTTGAACCCAAGTGACTTATACTTGTATTTTGGTCAAATTCTCAAATCATACATAATATGTAGGTATTGATAAAATTTCATTCCTCGCCTCGGCTGTGATTGATATTGAACCCACGCCCTCCTGGTTAGAAGGCGAGCGTTTTGATATTACACCACCAAAGAAAATCTTTCAGATCAAATGTTAAATTTATTATTATTGTTTTTCCGAGTGAGTGTTCATAATCACTGACCATGCTGCATATAAATCAGTGTGGAAAATAATATGCATACCAGAATATATCACACACATAATTATTTATAACATTAATAACATTCATTAGTGTTGAAGAAAAGAGTTCAGTCTAGCTTATTGCAACTCTAGCTCGCCCATCTCAAAGGATGGCTCTATGGAATGAAAATCCTTGGCTGCTAGGCTCTTCCGATCTTGTAGACTACTAAGGCATATATCAATCATTAGGGATCATTTCATTTATTTAAATCCGATGCCTTCACACAGAAGCTCTTATGGTCTGATGCTAATACCATCAACAATATAATTCCGTTGTTTCTGACACTATAATACATGATTAACATGATTTCTAGTGATGATATGATACATAGATAGGGAGGCATATTGTCCTCCCTTATAAATTGGTGTCTAACTACTTTCGACCCACAGGAGTATTTTTTGGCAACCCTAGTAGTCCCTCGACGTAATGGACAGGTTTTCAAAACACATATAAAGATCACAAATGTCGTTCGTCTAATACACCTCGATGGATACATAGAACATCTCAGAGGCTCTATGTCTCATGTTCCCAGCTACCATGTGTTCTTTCTAATGAGTCATCACCATCTTCACCATAACTCACAAATTATTTTTAAATTTCTCCATTAATTTTCGTTATGATTTTATTATTAGGTTAACGTTTCTCGCATGAAATCGTAATTTTGAATTCCAAATGGAACATCACACTTGGGAGAATGAGATTAGGACACGAAAAAGGTGTATAACCTCATAACCAAAATGGGGGTGTTGGTTGTTTTGATACTTGTATAGCTTTGATACTTCGCCCTGTTATACTTAGTAGAAGTACATATAGGTCTGATCGGAGTATTTATCATAGGGAAAACAGACCCATAAGAAGAATGTCTAAAAATACGATCATAGGTTCCTTTCCAAGAACTGGTTCTTCCATCCTATACGTGATTTACTATCGAAACCCAAACCGTATCAGTATCATACGCGACCAAGCTCAATCATATTATGATTGATGAAGTCTACTGCTTGTGGAAATTTGCTCAAAATGAGGGAAATTTACCCGAGGAAAACCACCAAACATACTCCGACCACAACAAAGGATAGTAGAAGACAAAAGAGTTTCCCTCGAAATTCATGCCAAAAATGGCACGTTTCCTTATTTTTGGCGCTTAAATAAAAAAATGCCGATTTTCGGTACGAAGACGGTGACTAGGTGTTTTACCTTGCTCAAAATGAGGGAAATTTACCCGAGGAAAACCACCAAACATACTCCGACCACAACAAAGGATAGTAGAAGACAAAAGAGTTTCCCCCGAAATTCATGCCGGGCCAACTAGTTTATTTTATACTTCAAAGGTGAAAAAATCCCTTCACGCTTTTCCGCACACCCTTACTGAAAGCCCTTAACCCTATTGCCATATACTCTACTGTAAGTGTAAACTTCACAGGATTTCTCTAGTTACTGTAGCTAGTAAATGAAATAGATTTGCTTGGTAAATATTGTAAACTTTCACACGTGTTAGCTTTCAGGAAACCTGCCTCGGTGGCGTAGTGGTCAAGACGCTTGCCTGGTAAACAGGAGGGCTAGGGTTCGATACTAGCTGATTCCTTATGGTCAATCGATGTACCATGTTGGGTTCAGTATGCCTTTCACACGTGTTAGCTTTCAGGAAACCTGCCTCGGTGGCGTAGTGGTCAAGACGCTTGCCTGGTAAACAGGAGGGCTAGGGTTCGATCCTAGCTGATTCCTTATGGTCAATCGATGTACCATGTTGGGTTCAGTATGCTAATACAGTGTAATGAAACAAATTTAGAACATGGTTCTCTTTCTTCCTGATACTTACCCATTTCATTTTACTCTGTTACAGGTAAGTTCTCAAATGCCTGATTTACCATTTTTCGGTAAGTAGGTACTTTCCATTCACCTTGGGCATCTTCGAATTTTAAAACACGGAAAGTTTGAATTCGACAAAATACCACTTCGTGGTTATCTCTATTTATTAGCCGTCACTTGGCAGAGCCGAGCACTGCCACGCTCCTTAATAACTGTAGTAATATTTTCAGTAGCGCTAACTGCAGCCATAATGAACAACTCAACAACTGATCTCTAACCGCAAATTATTCAATAATCAGTATCTAATAATTAGCAACTATCAATCATGCAGCCATAATGAACAACTCAACAACTGATCTCTAACCGCAAATTATTCAATAATCAGTATCTAATAATTAGCAACTATCAATCAAACTGTAATACCACGTTCATCAACAGCTATCTCAATTGACTGCTTCTCATTAGGGAATTTGATCAGTAATGAGTTTTCCTGGCAGGAAGTCATTAACGACCTCTGCATTGGTGATCCAGTTCCAATACTCTATTGTCTGCTCAAGTGACAAGGTCATGCAGAGAACCCCTACCAGGAGTAGACCATGGACTATATCAGATTCCAGGGCCGAGTATAAAGCCATCTCTAAAATCAGAGATGACTCCGTAACCCATTTATATGGAATTTGATCAAATTTTATTTTCTCCTTCCTTCCGAGTGTTTTATCTTGTTGCCCGTACCCGACCAACGCAATCATTCGCAATCTTGAAACGATGATGCCGACGATCAATTTCTTGAAAATCGATTCTTTTTGTACATCTATTTATTTGACAATAAATTTAGCTAACAAAAGTCAAATGGAAGTACCGATGAATATAAAACGTAGGTATAATTTTGATACGATAGGCCCTGCGTTCTGCCCTGGCACGATGCGGACATTGCTTGTTGAGAAGAAATGAATATTATTTCATCAATGTGCAGCATGAAAACCACGACCTGCCTCGATGGGTATGCAATGCAAGGTAAGATACATAATTGCTTGAGTGAGAATTCATTAATGAAAAACTACTGAATTCTTAGAAGCTTTAATGAGAAGAGTATACGTGATGTACATATATTTAATTGTTTTATCAAAGCAATTATACCGTCTTCAACTCATTCAGTTTTTCTCATTCTAATTCTCAATGGGGGAAAGTCAGGTAAACTTGGTACTCCTGAAAATAACATTTTGGAATTAATCAATCTCTGGAAAAAAATCTAATAAAACTCCACTATAAAATACGATCCACCCTTCTCAACGTTTTTCTTAGATTCCTGCAATTACATCTCTTGGATGAGTCCTATAGTAATTTAATCGCAGATTAATCTGGACTTTTATTCGGTTTCTACTCAGAAAAGAAGAAAGTTCACGATGAGAAAACAAAGAAACTACATCATTGATCATAATTTGAATAAATGTTCTCCATATTTTCTATAGTTGATCACCAGTTCTGTCCTAAAGCGGTTCATATTTCCCTACATTCCCCTATAACTTTAAGCCTGCAAATTATTAGTTCATTACATTTTTATGTTCGGAAACATTAAAGCCCTCGTTGATGCAAGATTTTTGTTCTTAATGTTTTCTTTGAAGGTTTTTATGTATATCATCAGATTGCAAGAATGAAGGCAAGACAAAGAACACAAACAGAAATTCAAAATCTTGAGGTATCATGATACCGACTTTATGCATAAAGTCATCATTTAACGACTGACATGTGTACATTATTCTTATTAGATTTGCAAGATCAGTTTCCGCCTCTCAGATTATGCATAAAGTCATCATTTAACGACTGACATGTGTACATTATTCTTATTAGATTTGCAAGATCAGTTTCCGCCTCTCAGATTTTTTTCTGTAAAATTGCATTTTATTTGAAAGGGAAACTGGTAAAGTTGTAGGTACATTTTATCAGCTTTATTTGAATCTGAGTAACGTTCATTGAATACTTCTACTCTTACAAACGTACATTGTGTATCATACTTGTAATATCTGTCAGAGTCGTCAGAGAAGAATGGCAACCAGGCAATTCGAGATTCCTAAAAAGCACTCATTACCGCCTTTAGATATACATACTTGAAAGTATTAATAAACCCATATGTACTTGGAGTTGTCACATTGTTGTTATCAGGAGACGTTCAGACACAGAAGTAGAAGTAGGCATACACTTTGCGGCTAATATACTCAAGAGCATGAGACTAGACATGTGATTACACGATGCTCGTGAGCGCCATTTAAGCAGACAATACTTTGGCTATAAATAGACGCTCATTGTTATCAGTATCAATACCATGCTAACTACCAGTGAGCATGAGACTAGACATGTGATTACACGATGCTCATGAGCGCCATTTAAGCAGACAATACTTTGGCTATAAATAGACGCCCATTGTTGTCAGTATCAATACCATGCTAACTACCAGTAACCTGCTTTACGATTCTGAATTTTCCATAAGCATTGTGTGCGTGCAGACATGGCTATGAATGTAAGTCTGAGTACACTTCCATACCAAAATGATATGTCTGCACGTGATTGCCTACATATGGGTGTAAGTTTTTAATTTTTATCAGAGGTATCATCACTAACTCGATTGGTTACACTAGTACATACATACATACATACCTATTAAAACCTTTCCTTGTGTGTTGCTGGAAAAGCTTTTGTTGTAGCGGGTCAAAATTTCTTTCAACCACTATATGATTCATCTGAGTGACTTTGGACACTTTCCCACTAAATTTTCTTTCAAAATTAATCGAATAATGTAGGGTTGACGAGAATTTTGAAAATCAAGTTGGATTTTAGGCCTTTGGCCTTGAAGCTCATCTATAGGCTCAATAAGAAGTCAGGCAAGTCCGTTGGTCATGGATTTCAAATTTGGGCGTCCTTGATATTTCCAATGTCGATGGAACATAAGTTCATTCACATGGAACATTGGAGCACCATAATACCGTGTGCTATTCTGTATTTGGTCATTCTGTTACGAGAAGAAAAAGAGGAGAGGCCAGTCTGAAGACCCAGAAGCTTCTGCCCACGCCAAACAAAATGGTGTCTAGGTTGTATTAAAGATAGGTGAGGCGAAAAGATAGTCAAAAGATAGTCAAATACATAGTAATATGTGACGGTATCTTTATCAAGATTACCTAAATCAATATCGACTCATATTTATCTTTTCGGGCATCTACAAAAGATTTGTCTTCAACAGTTGGTATTATTTCTCTATTGACTAGAAACTAGTCACTAGAGTCTACTGCACAAGTTTGATGTACAGAAAGAGGAATGGACTCGATGCAGTTTCATGACCAAGGTTCCAATCGATCATACAAGTATCTAACATTTCCAAACAAAGGAATGGAACTAGGAAACCGCAAGTTGTAAATAACCTGTTGGTACGTCTGCCTACACAATTCCAATAGGGATTTATGGTAATGACAGTGCTAGCATAATCACTGACCATGCTGCATATAAATCAGTGTGGAAAATAATATGCATACCAGAATATATCACACACATAATTATTTATAACATTCATTAGTGTTGAAGAAAAGAGTTCAGTCTAGTTTATTGCAACTCTAGCTCGCCCATCTCAAAGGATGGCTCTATGGAATGAAAATCCTTGGCTGCTAGGCAGAGATTATGCAACTGAAATTGGCAAAGATTATTCAGAACATAACAAAGGACCTGGCATAAGGGATAGTTGTTGTCAGCATGACATCATCGTAGGTAATCTATTTTTATTGAACTCCTCAATATCCTTACATCCCTTATCCATTTTCCTACATATTCCGGGAAACCATCTTTGTAGGAACATACGAAGTACCTGCTAACTCCTAAGAAGTACCTAAACTAGATTGCAGGAAGTTGTGAGCAATGTTAAGATTGTTGAGAAATTCTTGGACAATGCAAAAAAAAAAAAAAATGAATAAAATATTGTGATATTTGTTGAATTAGAGTTCTAATGTAGTAAGAAAAGATCACTTTGAAAATAGAACATTGGAACGAATTTATTTTGTGTAGACTCACCAGAGTGAAAATGCTGCTAGGCAGAGATTATGCAACTGAAATTGGCAAAGATTATTCAGAACATAACAAAGGACCTGGCATAAGGGATAGTTGTTGTCAGTATGACATCATCGTAGGTAATCTATTTTTATTGAACTCCTCAATATCCTTACATCCCTTATCCATTTTCCTGCACATTCCGGGAAACCATCTTTGTAGGAACATACGAAGTACCTGCGAACTCCTAAGAAGTACCTAAACTAGATTGCAGGAAGTTGTGAGCAATGTTAAGATTGTTGAGAAATTCTTGGACAATGCAAAAAAAAATATTGTGATATTTAGTGCAGCTATATTTAAAGACTATGAAAAATATTCTTTCGCAATGTATAGTATGCTGTGGGATAGAATCAATTCACTCTAGCCAATATTGGATATTGGAAAACCGAAATACACTGGTTCGAAACCACCATCATACACAACAATATTTAGTGCAGCTATATTTAAAGACTATGAAAAATATTCTTTCGCAATGTATAGTAAGTATGCTGTGTGCAATTGTGCATACATATTAGGCCTCTGTATTGTGTAGATTTTGCAAGATTGCGTGTTGCATGTTTTTCAGTTGGAGAGTGCAGCAAGTGTTGAATAAATCATAAACCAGCTCTGATGAGTTTTTTACTCATGCAAAACTCAACGTGGTTTTACCCCAATGTGAATTTGTGTTTGGTCTGTTTGGTGTTGATTGGGGATACCAATATTGTCTATGTTACTGTCAAAGTATCCCTACATTATCTATAATTTGGCATTTTATAAGATGCCTGAGTTCTTTACTTTGACAGTAACATATGTATTTTGTCTCAGGAAGGATTTCCTGAATACACGCTTTTAAAGACTCGAGTTTAAACTAATTCCAATCAAAATCCCAACTGTTTTTGAAAACAGTTGGATGCCTGTAAAAAACATTAATTTAAATTCACATTGATATCATCTTCTTACACTTTTGGAAACATGATGTAATTTTTGTGATGGATGATGGTTAAACGAACCTTCAAGAATATAAGGAAAGGCAATCATAATGTCACAGGATATTAAGTCACAACTCATGACTCATGTCAACATGATAATCCTTAACAACTTTGACAAGAATCAAATTCCAATTAAGAAATAATAAATATGGTCGTTGGTATATTGGCATCCAAATATTTCTTTCAAGGTGAGAGAGATCTATGTAGTATTTTCCCAAGTTGAGTTTTTGAGTGGGTTGCTTCTAGGTGGTGGCGATTAAGACTCTGGAGCATGCTAGTGAGAGAGATCTATGTAGTATTTTCCCAAGTTGAGTTTTTGAGTGGGTTGCTTCTAGGTGGTGGCCATTAAGACTCTGGAGCATGCTAGTGAAGACAAATATAGACAAAACCGATAAAACGTTGTTTGTATATCTCAACCCAATAACGGCTCACCAAAGCTCATTAGCAAGAGATGATATGATAAGTTTCATTGACAAATCATTTTATGTGGTATCCACAATTCCACATCCACACCTCAACGTAGACGGAAGAATTACAAAACGATATCTGATATCTGTAGGTAAAGTAAATTGAAGTTCTTTATAGGTACTTTCAGCATAGATATATTCCCATGTATTTGGATAATTTATTTACGATAGTATAATTTATTTACGATAGATATCAGACTTTGGGCCCTGCTACAGTACCTAATATACCCAGGGTAGTCAAGAGATGATATGATAAGTTTCATTGACAAATCATTTTATGTGGTATCCACATCCACACCTCAACGTAGACGGAAGAATTACAAAACGATATCTGTAGGTAAAGTAAATTGAAGTTCTTTATAGGTACTTTCAGCATAGATATATTCCCATGTATTTGGATAATTTATTTACGATAGTATGTACCAATGTACCTAATATACCCAGGGTAGGATTTTCAACAGGGAATAACCTGAAAATGAAAACCCACTTCCGTTTGAATCCTTAGATTTTACGTACCCACTTATTACCAATGTAGCTAATGGATACATGTCCATAAGTTCTATGTATTTACTCGTATGTAAGTGTTAATTAGGCAAAAATTAACGAAATGTTGGAAAGTTCAATGTTGCGTTCTCTTGTGTAAATATGTAACCGTATGTAAGTGTTAATTAGGCAAAAATTAACGAAATGTTGGAAAGTTCAATGTTGCGTTCTCTTGTGTAAATATGTAACTTACAATAGTGTTAATCGTACTTAAGAAGTGCTGACTTGAACTTGACTTACTTGATAAAAATAACAAGAAAGTAAAAGAATTGATAAGTTAAATTTTATTATTGTAATTGTAATCTAGACACATGGACACACTCAAGCTAACAGAATACAGAAATAGCTCACATAATATTTATTCACGCACCATACAACATCCATTGCAGCTCAACATTCAACGTTTTGTTCAAAAATAAATAGGTAAATTTAAAATTAACACTTTGGCAGGCAGTTTCTGTGGAAAACTATTTTACCAATGTGTCAATCAATCAGCAAGCCTCGCATTCTCGCATAGCACGTATTTGATATGCATTTCCATTTGTCAACAACTCAAAATGAGCGGCCTAGTCAGTAGACCGATAAAACAAGTGGAATTTGAAATTTAATTTTGTTATTTCGCTTAACAATTCAACATACAGAGGTATACATAAATCGATATAATTATTTATAGGTCTGGTAACCAATACAAAACCATTAAATTTATCTTTTTCTTCCATTGTGTCACGTACGTACATTTAGTAACCGATCATGGATTTCATCACGTGTTGCTTTCGTGGTTTTAAGAATAAGAATTACACAAGTGCACTTTCTACTTACTTAACATACATTCAACCAAAAACCTACCTACATTCAACAAAATCTATGTTCTACCCCCGTTTTATTCCTTTGATATTTTTCATGTCCATATTTTAAAGTGGATACTTTCCTGTTTAGATAAAATATTCCCAACATGACCTTACATACTCACCCAAAATAATTTATCATCGTCATTTCGTTTATCCCAACTTAAAATCAAACTAAAGTAAATCGTAAGTAACATTTCCGCGTTTATTTAAAATTCAGAATCATCATCAGCAGCAGCATTACTTTAAATCATACTCGTAAGAATAGGAACCCACTCGTTCGTGTTTCTTACGAGTTTGATAATTTGTCAACTCATTGTTCCGAGTTTTTTAAACCACTTTGAACATTTTTCTGTCCCCTTTCATTATTATGAACTTTCCGCTTTTGCTATTTCAGAATTCAACCTTAATGAGTGAGAATACAATAATTTTATTGAGGAAGATATTTGTTACTCCCAATCTCCAGAAGTTCCGCAGTCTTTTTCAAGAACAATATGTATAGTGGCGAAAAACTCTCAGCCTGTGATTTATATTTTGCAGATTCGTCTTCCGTGACGCAAGGTTATCTGAAGACAATTATTAGTAGAAAATATCTGAGAACATTTTTCTGTCCCCTTTCATTATTATGATCTTTCCGCTTTTGCTATTTCAGAATTCAACCTTAATGAGTGAGAATACAATAATTATTGAGGAAGATATTATTTTGTTACTCCCAATCTCCTGAAGTTCCGCAGTCTTTTTCAAGAACAATATGTATAGTGGCGAAAAACCCTCAGCCTGTCATTTATATTTTGCAGATTCGTATTCCGTGACGCAAGGTTATCTGAAGACAATTATTAGTAGAAAATATCTGTCAACTGAAGAATGTTTCCATAAGATATCGTTATTTGCAAATCAAGATCAAACGTAAGGTACGATGGAGATCACGATTGGACCAACCTGTTGAGGATGACGCATTCCTTCTCTTCTCCCGAAAGATAAGTCCCCAAGGTTTCGTGAACCAAACCAAGATATTGACAACTCATCTCGATTCTTTTTTTGTGGTAGTCATAATTAATTTCAAGGTTCTACTTGGAAGTCAGAAACGGTAGCATTCGACTCACATTTGAATCTGAACATCTAGCGCTTTATACCTAGATGAATATAATTGAGCTGAAATATCTCTTACAGGATATCAATAATTGACCTTCCTGGGAAAAATAATTATTGTAAAAAAGAAGCGCATTCCTTCTCTTCTCCCGAAAGATAAGTCCCCAAGGTTTCGTGAACCAAACCAAGATATTGACAACTCATCTCGATTCTTTTTTTTGTGGTAGTCATAATTAATTTCAAGGTTCTACTAAAAAAGAAGAAAAAAAATCTTGGCATGAGGTGCAAACCGTACAACAGAATATGGCTGATTATGATAATAGATAACAAGAAAGATAATAATTCATTTGAGCACAGACTAGCTGCCAATCTTATGTCAGTCATCGTTGCTCATTATATCTAGGTATTTGGAGATAGTAGGTGATAAGAGTTTACTACCTAGCAACAACCTGAACATTGAAGTAAGCAGGTCGAAATACACACCCTCCCCTCCATTCTCCATTGATTTACATAATAAATTAAACAAACCCATGCTATCTTTAGCCGAACCAAATGTTCCTTTAGTCAAGCTATTTCATATTTGAAATAATGAGGTGATTATACATAATATTGAAGATGTTTACTGAGTTTCAAATATTCTGAATTCAATTCTTTACCGTGCCAACTATTTAATCTGGTCTTTTTTTCAACACTTTCCTATCACTCTGGTTCTCTTCAATCTTCAGTAATTCTTCACAGAACCAGACGTCACGTCAGCTGTCTCTTTCCTTTTCAAACTTCTTATACTTAGATAAGGCTACCTCCTCTTCACGCATAGTCATCATAACCCTGATAATATCATCGGTCAGTCGATCTCTCACCTACGTTCGTGCTCTGTAATCGTCTAATTATACTACAAGGTGCTTTAAATGCATCACACACACAATTTGCCAAAAACATGGGGATAATGATTAACTCCCCTCCATTCTCCATTGATTTACATAATAAATTAAACAAACCCATGCTATCTTTAGCCGAACCAAATGTTCCTTTAGTCAAGCTAATTCATATTTGAAATAATGAGGTGATTATACATTATACATAATATTGAAGATGTTTACTGAGTTTCAAATATTCTGAATTCAATTCTTTACCGTCCCAACTATTTAATCTGGTCTTTTTTTCAACACTTTCCTATCACTCCTTACAATAGTTACAATATTGCTTATGAGAAAAATGGTTTCCTCCAGTGAGTACATGCTGTATTAAATTTATAGTCTTGCCTATTTTACAAGGAAATCTAAACAGCTCTAATTTGTAGGTAAATCCGTCTTGTATCTTGTTATAGTTGGATTGTAGTCATGCTTAGAGCTAGAGCTACTGAATCATAATCATATTTTAGAGAGGAACTGAGTTGTACTCCATAGCAATAGATACAGCCTACAACAATGAAAACTAAATCGTACAGCTTCACAATTCCTAGAGCAAAATTACGGAAAAATAGCTAATTACAAATTTACAATCATAATTAAAAATAGAAAATCTAAATCGTCCGCTTCAAGATATAAAATTGAAGGTCAGAACAGAACTCAAGAAATTATTGTTCTTGTGTAGAATGGCATCACTAAAACCAGAATAAACAGCAGGAACTGAGTTGCATTTCATAAACATTATTTAGCAATGGAAATAGGACTATCATGAAATAATACTCGTTCTTGTTCTTGTTTCTTGTGGTTTTTGTGGTGGACAAACTAATGATTAAAATCGTGTCATTTGGAAACGTATCTGCCGTTGTATGCAACTATGCACTGCACTAATGATTTCAAAATGTTTTTTTTTTATTTTTGTTTTCTTATTACTTCCGCCATTATCTTCCTCTGTTTTTATTTTATTTATTATTATTATTTTAGGAGTTAAAGGAATCTACGATTTTTCATTTTCGTTCCCGTCTATGTGTATGCTAACCGTATTACCGTACCCATGTGAAAGTAAATTCTATACGGGACACCTAAATCGTAACCTCATTCTCATTAACGTGATAATTAGTTACAGAGCAATAAACATATTCTTGGCATTTCATATTTGGCGCATCGTCATTTTTCATAACAAAACAGTTTCCAATATTTTCTCTCAAATTCTCTTTCATCAACAATACTTTGTTGTTGAGCGGTCGTTGAAGTCCAGACTTCAGCATTGCAGATTTTTATTTGGGAGTAGAGTTTCCAGTGTGGCACATTGGAAATTTGGGACACTAATCCATGTGAAGATTTAACCCAACCAAGCTGAACCCTGTGAATTTGTATCCATCATTCTGATGGAATCTTGGAAAACAAATGCACCGACAGACATTTGAACACATTTGGTTACCAATTCTTTTTTCACAGAATTTATCTCCATCTTGTTTAACCATTTTGGGCATCGTTCCTTGCCAATTCTATTCATTGGACTTCCAAGACAAGATCGAGAAAATAGGAAATATCCCACCCAAGTTGTATTCCAGCCTGGCAGTTTTTCCCTAATACCGGGAATTTTTTTTTTTTTTTTTTTTTTTTTTTTTTTTTTTTTTTCATTAACTCGCTGAATGTTTGATTCAATA
Organism: Diaphorina citri; assembly: GCF_000475195.1. Classification (NCBI taxonomy): domain Eukaryota; kingdom Metazoa; phylum Arthropoda; class Insecta; order Hemiptera; family Psyllidae; genus Diaphorina; species Diaphorina citri. Next base: position 130,400 of record NW_007378092.1, on the reverse strand, counting down.
TTTCAATATCTGCTCTGATAAAAGATCACGTTAAATACCTATAAGGTACTTTGGCAGAGCTCTAAGTTCCTGGCAAGAGAAATGGTAAAGACTGAGATCTCACAACATAAACTTGTTAGAAGTTTCAGTTCTTCTTCTTCTGCGTCGTGTTCTTGTCTTTCACAATTGCCTCCGGCTATATCTGTGCTGTATACTCCAGAGTATTATGGACTCTGGTAACCTCTGAACATTGGAAGACGAGGTTGATATATACAGCGTCATTAGTACTGACGCTAAACAGTTATGTTTAATGGTACATCGTTCAAAACCAAACCAGATTACTCAAAGAAAGTGATGGATGCGCTTGTTTTGTGTCGTACATCCAAAGATTGAAGAAAGTCGAGGTCTAAGGGATAAAATAATACCTAAGGAAGACGAGGTTGATATATACAGCGTCATTAGTACTGACGCTAAACAGTTATGTTTAATGGTACATCGTTCAAAACCAAACCAGATTTACTCAAAGAAAGTGATGGCTTGTTTTGTGTCGTATATCCAAAGATTGAAGAAAGTCGAGGTCTAACTAAGGGATAAAATAATAATCTTTCTTTACGTTGTCCTTGCAAAATATGAACGCCAAGAACTTTCCCTGTCGCGTATAATATCTCTAGTAGCGCGGTCAAACTTTCTTGACTTGGCGGGGCGGAGCGCTACCGCGCTCCTTGAACTTCATACATCAGACTTGCGTTCACCTATACGTATACATAATATGTTTACATTCCTCTTCCAAGCTAGATCAGCATTTTTAGTCTACCTAATACCTAATCTTTCTTTACGTTGTCCTTGCAAAATATGAACGCCCAAGAAGTGTACGATTTTTTGTCTGATGTGGATTGTCTCCCAGTGTTCAAGATTTGTTTGGCAAAGCGCTTATTTTTTTATCTTCTTTATGGTTATGTTGTTTATTTTTGCTTCTCTTCTTTTCTTACTCATTAGTCCGGTGTTTTGTTGTTTATGTTTGTTGATAAGGTTGCCATTTCTAATTAGATAACTCTCTGGGTCATATTTATGATTGTTCGTTTCGAACATGTTAATCGTACTTAAGAAGTGCTGACTTGAACTTGACTTACTTGATAAAAATAACAAGAAAGTAAAAGAATTGATAAGTTAAATTTTTATTATTGTAATCTAGACACATGGACACACTCAAGCTAACAGAATACAGAAATAGCTCACATAATATTTATTCACGCACCATACAACATCCATTGCAGCTCAACATTCAACGTTTTGTTCAAAAATAAATAGGTAAATTTAAAATTAACACTTTGGCAGGCAGTTTCTGTGGAAAACTATTTTACCAATGTGTCAATCAATCAGCAAGCCTCGCATTCTCGCATAGCACGTATTTGAGATGCATTTCCATTTGTCAACAACTCAAAATGAGCGGCCTAGTCAGTAGACCGATAAAACAAGTGGAATTTGAAATTTAATTTTGTTATTTCGCTTAACAATTCAACATACAGAGGTATACATAAATCGATATAATTATTTATAGGTCTGGTAACCAATACAAAACCATTAAATTTATCTTTTTCTTCCATTGTGTCACGTACGTACATTTAGTAACCGATCATGGATTTCATCACGTGTTGCTTTCGTGGTTTTAAGAATAAGAATTACACAAGTGCACTTTCTACTTACTTAACATACATTCAACCAAAAACCTACCTACATTCAACAAAATCTATGTTCTACCCCCGTTTTATTCCTTTGATATTTTTCATGTCCATATTTTAAAGTGGATACTTTCCTGTTTAGATAAAATATTCCCAACATGACCTTACATACTCACCCAAAATAATTTATCATCGTCATTTCGTTTATCCCAACTTACAATCAAACTAAAGTAAATCGTAAGTAACATTTCCGCGTTTATTTAAAATTCAGAATCATCATCATCATCATCATCATCATCATCATCAGCAGCAGCAGCATTACTTTAAATCACAGGAAAGTTTGACTGCTCCTCTGTAGTGTCAATAATAGTGCATAGTAAGCGAAATTGTACGGCTTCTCTCAATTATTTGTCTACTGAATACTTAATCCAATGGTAATATTGTAGATAAATGATTAGATAGGTTACGATAGGTACGTATGTGTACTTATGTAGGTATCAGCTGTACAGGTGCGGTGTTTTAAAAGAAGCTCTGTTTAATAATAAGTTAGTCAAATTAATTTTAAGTTCATACAATTTTTTACTTTGTTATCACCACCAGCGCATAATATCTACTATTATCTATTTCAGCGCATGATAAGGTTGGCAATCAAAATGGTAATGGAGGATAAAAGTAGATTCCAGTTACCTAATAACAATGAAATAGTGAAGGTTTGGCCATGACCATTCATGATAGACTCACGTTCACGTTTCAGTCAATCAGTGTCGGAGCTACACCACTCTCAAATAGGCGGATCCACAAAGTGAGTTTAAACTCAATTTAATTTAAACTTTGGATTAAGTAATCTCATTGGTTGATTTAAATACACTAATAAAATGAAAATATCGAAAAAAAAGAAGAATCAAAAAGTTCAGGAAATTCAGCCAATCAAATTTCTCAATCCAAGAGTTTAAGTTTAACGGAATTTAAACTCACTTTGTGGACCCGGCCATAACTCAGCAAGATTCTGAGATTCCTAAGAGCACGAGATTTAACTCTAGAGATTCCTGAGAGCACGAGATTTAACTCTAGAGATTCCTAAGAGCAGGAGGTTAACTCGAACTATCCTAATTCCGATCAAAATGGCCTAAACTTGAAAATGTCACATTCCGAGGTGCAAACCGTACAACAGAATATGGCTGATTATGATAATAGATAACAAGAAAGATAATAATTCATTTGAGCACAGACTAGCTGCCAATCTTATGTCAGTCATCGTTGCTCATTATATCTAGGTATTTGGAGATAGTAGGTGATAAGAGTTTACTACCTAGCAACAACCTGAACATTGAAGTAAGCAGGTCGAAATACACACCCTCCCCTCCATTCTCCATTGATTTACATAATAAATTAAACAAACCCATGCTATCTTTAGCCGAACCAAATGTTCCTTTAGTCAAGCTATTTCATATTTGAAATAATGAGGTGATTATACATAATATTGAAGATGTTTACTGAGTTTCAAATATTCTGAATTCAATTCTTTACCGTGCCAACTATTTAATCTGGTCTTTTTTTCAACACTTTCCTATCACTCTGGTTCTCTTCAATCTTCAGTAATTCTTCACAGAACCAGACGTCACGTCAGCTGTCTCTTTCCTTTTCAAACTTCTTATACTTAAGATAAGGCTACCTCCTCTTCACGCATAGTCATCATAACCCTGATAATATCATCGGTCAGTCGATCTCTCACCTACGTTCGTGCTCTGTAATCGTCTAATTATACTACAAGGTGCTTTAAATGCATCACACACACAATTTGCCAAAAACATGGGGATAATGATTAAAATCGTGTCATTTGGAAACGTATCTGCCGTTGTATGCAACTATGCACTGCACTAATGATTTCAAAATGTTTTTTTTTTTTATTTTTGTTTTCTTATTACTTCCGCCATTATCTTCCTCTGTTTTTATTTTATTTTTATTATTATTATTTTTTAGGAGTTAAAGGAATCTACGATTTTTCATTTTCGTTCCCGTCTATGTGTATGCTAACCGTATTACCGTACACATGTGAAAGTAAATTCTATACGGGATACCTAAATCGTAACCTCATTCTCATTAACGTGATAATTAGTTACAGAGCAATAAACATATTCTTGGCATTTCATATTTGGCGCATCGTCATTTTTCATAACAAAACAGTTTCCAATATTTTCTCTCAAATTCTCTTTCATCAACAATACTTTGTTGTTGAGCGGTCGTTGAAGTCCAGACTTCAGCATTGCAGATTTTTATTTGGGAGTAGAGTTTCCAGTGTGGCACATTGGAAATTTGGGACACTAATCCATGTGAAGATTTAACCCAACCAAGCTGAACCCTGTGAATTTGTATCCATCATTCTGATGGAATCTTGGAAAACAAATGCACCGACAGACATTTGAACACATTTGGTTACCAATTCTTTTTTCACAGAATTTATCTCCATCTTGTTTAACCATTTTGGGCATCGTTCCTTGCCAATTCTATTCATTGGACTTCCAAGACAAGATCGAGAAAATAGGAAATATCCCACCCAAGTTGTATTCCAGCCTGAGTGGTATGTACTCAAGTAGGCGTACGGTAATCATAGCCCAGCCAAAGATTTTTATTGTAGCAAATCAGCGCACTAATTTAGTACCACAGTCTCCGGTGTTAATGACACAGAGTACCAGAGTAGACAAGTTCTAGGACACTCGAGTGAATGAAATTGTGATATTATCTTGCCTCAAAGCGCTCATTTGAGTAGGGTAAAAACGGATTACAAAATTGATATATTTATTTGTACCTACCTATTAGTGTAAAAGGTATTAATTTATTAATGTGGTAGTAATCAAAGTATTACCACTATTACCTAGACACGTACATTACGCATATTGCAATGAATGACATACCTTAGGCTAAAAACAAAGTGGAGCGGAGAGCATAGAGCATCAAACACGTAGGGGGAAGGGACGCCAGAGGAAAGCTACGAGTTTAAACCACATTGAGCTGAGGCAAAAAGTACTATGCTCTTCGCTCTCCAATCTATTCTTTTTTAGCCTATATCCTAGATGTTACGGTCTTACACTTTACAACTGTGAAGACTACATAAGGAACAATTTTTTTGGACTTGTTTTGGGGCAATGACCAGTGAAAGTTTGGAAACCACTAAATCTAATGCCATACAATGGATTTTCATTATTTGAACTCTCATTTGTAATTTTTCACCCGCAGAAAAGACGTCAAGAGAGTATTATAGGTTGGGGAATCTCTAATGCGCTCTATTTCACCTAGGAGCAATATTTTGACAACTAGGCGTTTTGGATTCGCCATTTCTGACGCGGTTGATTTACATTAGGTCTACAGTCTACACTTAGACATGGCACCAAGAACGACACTTTTGACAACTAGGCGTTTTGGATTCGCCATTTCTGACGCGGTTGATTTACATTAGGTCTACACTTAGACATGGCACCAAGAACGACACTCTTTTACTGGGTGTGCTATCAACCTAGTTAGGTACTAGTGCTCGATTTCCACTAAAGACCTGCTATTACTCGTATGGTTATACTAACTTATTTAATTAGGTAAAGTGAAAAAATAGCTTTGGAAAAATTCGGTCCAAAGACGAATGATTTTTATGATTAAGTAGGTGAGGTAGAAATATCGAGAAGGTACAAAATTAGGAAGGAAATATTCTTCTGGATGAACAATTTATTCCTAATTGACTTCTATTGAGTTTTCCTTGAGGGGAAAAAATGAAAATTTATATTTGTCACTTTTTTCTCTTACCATTCCTCACTCTTTCCCTTCGCTCTCTCCCCGCCCTCCCTTTTCCCTTCTCATGCCTTTTTCCTCCCTCCGTCCTCTCTCTCTCTCTCGCTCTCTCTCATTCTCTTCCCTTCTTTCTCCCTCCTCTTTCTCTTTTCGATTTCCCGCCAACTTTACACGCTCATGAAGGCTGTGTTAAGTTACCACATCATTTTCCACACGCCAAGAAAGGACGGGAATGGCCTATCAGCCTATCTCCTTACAATATTACATCCGAGCAGCGTAAGGAGAAGAAGGTCATGTCTGCATTCTGTGAATTTCTGTGCTATTTGCTTTGAATTGGATTTAGACCAAGACATAATAAATAGAGGCCTTGCAGGTATCATTATCGTAGGAAGTCTAGAATTTTTAAACTACACATCAGGATTCGATAGAGAGGATTTGGGGCATATCTGAGGATCAAGTCTCTCATCTGCCAACATTTGCAGAAGATAAATAGAGGCCTTGCAGGTATCATTATCGTAGGAAGTCTAGAATTTTTAAACTACACATCAGGATTCGATAGAGAGGATTTGGGGCTTATCTGAGGATCAAGTCTCTCATCTGCCAACATTTGCAGAAATTTGCAAAATGGAAGGTAGAATTGAATATCCTCTTCGCTGAGGGGGTCTTCTAATCCCAAGATCTGAACTTAAATAACTATATCTGGATGATATTAAGTTTCTTGCTCATCCAGTCATTCGGGGGTCATTGCGCTTTGATATTTCAGTAGAAATTCCTGAAACCAATGTTTCCACAAGATATCGTTATTTGCAAATCAAGATCAAACGTAAGGTACGATGGAGATCACGATTGGACCAACCTGTTGAGGATGACTACTTTAGCACTTTATACCTAGATGAATATAATTGAGCTGAAATATCTCTTACAGGATATCAATAATTGACCTTCGTGGGAAAAATAATTCTTGTAAAAAAGAAGATTCCGATTGCGGTCACGCGAAAACTTCCTTATTGCGGTCATCCAAAAATGGAAGAAACACATAATACTAAAAACCCAAGCTCATGGTTAAATACAGTTCTGAAAATCCTTTGTTAGCTCATGTTACAGTTTGCCTGTAGGTATTGAGATGTCAGTTTTAAATCCTATGATTGATTTAACCATCGAGAAATGCCAAATGCCACTTGTGGAAGTGACATAAACTCATCATGTTGAGGCGGTCTTTTCTTGTTCCCTTTGGTGCCGCGTCCATTTTTTACTTTCCTTATCTTATAGGAAGGCAAGTATTTGTTTAGGACTATTGCACTGTTCGTTCCCCCTCCCTAACTTACCAAGAGCTTCGCCTCTGAATCATGTCAATCTTCCCCAAAGCTTCGCCTCTGAACAGTCGTTACACCTGACCTAAACCTCGTGTGAGGGAATTCTCCACTCATCATACTAGGATTGAATTCAATGTGATTATTGGTCTATCACAATGTAAACAAAAACATGAGTAATATGTAAACAATGACATCAGACGTGTCTACCTGTATACTGAATGATATACCTATACTTATCTACATAGGTCTATAAATCTTACTTTTGTCTGTATATTGCTTAGAACCGTGAGTTTTTCTTTATCTTTTTCCAAGATGCATTGTTAAGGATGATGCCCGGAAAACTTATCTGACCGGTTTATTATTCTTTGTCTTCATACTTCGATAATCGATATGTTCCTATGTTCAAAGCCAAAATTTAAAATATTCTATTCTTTTTTTGTTACAGGTAAGTTGGATGAAATATACCATAATGTCGTAGAATTCTGGATTACTGACGCGTCGCGGTAAGTTTTTCAATATTACTCACCATTCTAATGAATAAGTTCAATAAGTTCGTCGTTGGAATTTGGTGAGTACCTAATAGAATAGTATTCAACAGCTGAAGAATTATTTTTATTTTATTTCTAATGGGTTTAACGTCACTGTATAACCGCTAAAGTCTTTCGCGACGAGGGTTTAACGCCGCATTCGGCGACAATCTACCCGCCTACTCACAATAATCTTACCAAGCCTGAGTTGGGCCGAGAAAAGCCAACAGCAAATTCCCCAGTTGGTCACCCATCCGGATACCAACCACGCGCAACATTGCTCAACTTCAGTAGTTTAACGCCGCATTCGGCGACAATCTACCCGCCTACTCACAATAATCTTACCAAGCCTGAGTTGGCCCGAGAAAAGCCAACAGCAAAGTCCCCAGTTGGTCACCCATCCGGATACCAACCACGCGCAACATTGCTCAACTTCAGTGAACCATGGGGAACTGGTGCATTCAACGTTCTATTGCCGCTGGCTTTAGAATACACGTGATCATTATTCCTGCGGTGGTTAATGCACTCCAGCATTCCAATCAGATGGTTCGGGGTTCAAGGTCATTTGCCTGAAAGCTATAGGATCACAAGGACATTGGGACTAGGTTTTAACATTAATACCCACTTTATTATACTTACATATGTCCTAATACCTACAGAGAGAGGCTTAGAAACAATGTGATTTGACAGTGTCTTTATGGTATTACAATCTTACCATTCTAATGGGTAAGCAATATTTATAGTTATAGCATTAAAGCTAAAGATTTTCCTTTGTTACAATTCTAATAGACAATAGAGAATAGAGATTTAAATATCTACACCAACCTCATAGTGTAGTCTTTACCGCTGGGGATTTCGGATCTGAAGGTTGGTGGTTCGAGTCCGCCAAGTCAATGACACCTGGCGTATACATATTTGTCTTACTCGAATATTTCTGAGTTAATATCAAACAAGCTTTAGGTACCGACATAAAAATGTACATATTATTTTTATTATGTAATTGGTGGTCAATGTAAGTTTCTTAATAAGCTAATAGCTGTGTAGTGTATTCCTATGTATGTATGTATGTAGGTCCATTAGATTATATCCATTTATTATTTTATTCCCATTCATAGGCATAGGTTATACGCTAAGTATATTGTAGAAAATTTCAATTTGTTTTTCCGTGCTTTAATTTCTTTTCTCTCCATCAAATACGATTTTAATGCGCGCCGTAATAATAACAATAATATTTTTTTACTATCTGCCAGCTTGCCACTCAAAAAACACATGTGAGTAATATTGCGCTCTCTTTCTCTCTCTCTCTCGCTCTATCCCTCTCTTTCCCTCCCTCCCTCTCTCCCTCTTTCTCACACTCGTGGATGTCAAAATCAGTATTGGCCTGTGTCCAGAAATCTAAATTAAAAGAAGTACGAAGAAAACCATAATTATGGAGAGACCCATGCACTGAATTGTCTTTCAGAGTGCGAACGAAAAATTACCAAAAAACGACAGGAAATCTCAATAATAGCCAGCCTAGTTAGCTTAGTTGGTAGTGCGCCTGCCTTGTAAGCGCTAGGCTGCGGGTTCGATTCCCGGATTTTATCCTGATGGGATAATGTTCGTTCTCGGAACGGCTGGCTTTCTATACTGTCTTTATCCCACCCAAGTTGTATTCCAGCCTGAGTGGTATGTACTCAAGTAGGCGTACGGTAATCATAGCCCAGCCAAAGATTTTTATTGTAACAAATCAGCGCACTAATTTAGTACCACAGTCTCCGGTGTTAATGACACTGCAGAGTAGACAAGTTCTAGGACACTCGAGTGAATTTAGTACCACAGTCTCCGGTGTTAATGACACAGAGTACCAGAGTAGACAAGTTCTAGGACACTCGAGTGAGTGGGCTAGTGGGCTAGTGGGCTTTCTTTTCTCTCTTGGAAAATTATCGTCAGTGTTTGGACATGATGAGTGTTTCACAACTTCGTTTTCTCAACCTCCCTTTTTTAGGGGTGCTCTTTGGTGTTTGAATGTTAACTTTTATTAAGTTCCTTTAAGATATTGTTCCACTTTCTATCGGCATTTTAAGTTTGGTAATGTAAGGCACAGTCAATTAATTTTATTTTGTATTTTTTTTTTATTTATTTATTTATTAATATTTATTGGAGTGTGCCAACATTGTGTAAAAATTGATAACTGCCATACATAGTTTGAAACCTGGTTGAATACTATGGCCTGATTGATATTCTTATGTATGAACTCTGTAAATTACCTCCATGATCTAATCCAAAGTATGGAAGTAAAAAAAAAATATGGTGTCACTATATCTCTATCGTTTGTCACTCCTTCAAATTTTTTCTGATCAGAAGATTCCATTTGGTAATTCCACAGTTTGTGTAACGCCACGCTTGCACCCAAATTTCAAAGCCAAACCTATTCCGGATAATTTTGGTTTGTTTTCTGGGGTTCCTAGTTCTACAAAATAATAATTATGCTCGCACCCACTCAAAATATTTAAAGAGACTTTGTTAAGATTATTATATTTACTCACGATCGACTCATGTCCAAATTGAGAAGCCATCAATTTTTTTAACGTTGGCCAACTTTATGTTCTTTCAGATTAAGATAACAACTTACTGCTGTTTTTCTGTGGATAATAATATGACCCCTACACTTGGAATACCACGTTATTCTCTGGCCCCTTAATATACCTACAGGGTGTGGGTGTGGTTATGTACCGGGTTGAGATGAGCTCGGACGAGGTGAGATAGGATAGGATATTGTTTCTACAGTTTTGCATTGGAATGGTAACTCAAGCAAGGATAGCGTGGGAGTGTTGGGTATTTTTTCTAACCCTCTGTCCCGGCGGCAATGTTTAAAATTTATTTTATATTTATTTTTGTTTGCTTTGTAATTCGCTTGTTTTTAATATCTAATATAAATGAAAAGTATACTCTAAACGTGCAAACTCGAGATAAAAAGTAAAAAATGAATTCTCAGATTGTACAAGTTGCGGAAACCGATCCATAATAATAATAATAATAATAATAATAAAAGATTGTACCTCGGTACCGCTTTCGCATTACTTCAAGGCAAATCTCTGTCCCTCACAAACGGTAGATGTAAAAATATTCCTCTCTGTGAGAACTACAATAACTCCTCAATAAATTGGAACTCAGCTCTTGGATTTGTTAAGTGAACATGATATATATTTTCGTGTCCAGAAATTACACAAGCAACAAACAACATGATTGCTATCTCCCATACTTTTTATCTTACACCCTGTATAATGGTACAGCACAGTTTGTGTGGTAACAGAAAGTAATCAACGTGTGGAAAACCTATTATTAAAAAATAAATTTAGAAAAGCTATAAATCTCGTGTTTTGCACACTCATATATGCGGGCGGGAATCATGTTGGCACGAATTAAAAGTGAAAACTATTGAAAATAAATTAAGTCAGTGCCGAGTGTTCATTAAGTTGACGCAAATGTAGTTTTAAACAGAGGTTTTGTGGAAGAGCTCACATTGAAAATCTGTTGTGAAAATATGAAGAAAAGGTTTTTGAAAAAAAGTGTCATATTGAAAACTTCGTCATCATTGCAAAATGGAAGGTAGAATTGAATATCCTCTTCGCTGAGGGGGTCTCCTAATCCCAAGATCTGAACTTAAATAACTATATCTGGATGATATTAAGTTTCTTGCTCATCCAGTCAACCGGGGGTCATTGCGCTTTGATATTTCAGTAGAAATTCCTGAAACCAAACGTTACATTTTCAAGAAAGTCACAAGGAGATGCTTGGAGCTAAACCTCACACATAAGGGCGAAGTTTGACATGAGCATGAGCACATGTTGAATGAGGTCAGTTTCAAATCAGAAGTGGATTCTGGGTCCTCGGACTTCCCAGTATTAGTTCCCAAGCTCAAAAAGTCAATTTACATAAACTATGAGTTCCAAAGTTATTTCTGAATGTGAGAGTTCCAGAGTTCGATCGAATAGGCCTCAGATATCCGGTTTTACGATTCCCCTGGCTGAAACCAAACGTTACATTTTCAAGAAAGTCACAAGGAGATGCTTGGAGCTAAACCTCACACATAAGGGCGAAGTTTGACATGAGCACATGTTGAATGAGGTCAGTTTCAAATCAGAAGTGGATTCTGGGTCCTCGGACTTCCCAGTATTTGTTCCCAAGCTCAAAAAGTCAATTTACATAAACTATGAGTTCCAAGGTTATTTCTGAATGTGAGAGTTCCAGAGTTCGGTCGAATAGGCCTCAGATATCCGGTTTTACGATTCCCCTGAAGGTACATTATCGGACTAATCAATCTTTAACAACTTGTAACGGATTTGCAATCATCAAGTTCTTGGCCGTGATCAAGTTCAGGAGCAACGTGATGGTCGTCCAGCTATCTACATTCTACATGTACCTAATTTTACTGACATATGAATAATTACATCTTGTAGGTCCTATACTCCACATTAAGTACATAGTCGCTTAACTATAGGTATACTTCCATATGCAAAACATTTTTATTAGGTTAACTACCTTTACGTCAAATGCTGGGGGGGGAATCTGCGGGTTTCCCCTGACTTGTAGGGATCAAGTTCAGGAGCAACGTGATGGTCGTCCAGCTATCTACATTCTACATGTACCTAATTTTACTGACATATGAATAATTACATCTTATAGGTCCTATACTCCACATTAAGTACATAGTCGCTTAACTATAGGTATAATTCCATATGCAAAACATTTTTATTAGGTTAACTACCTTTACGTCAAATGCTTTGGGGGAATCTGCGGGTTTCCCCTGAATTTGTATTTTATTTCTATGTTCGTCACTCTCCATTTATGAAAGTTCAAGCTCTTAATATAGAAATAATTGAATTGTAACTTTTCAGACTATCGATCAGGAAAGTTTGACTGCTCCTCTGTAGTGTCAATAATAGTGCATAGTAAGCGAAATTGTACGGCTTCTCTCAATTATTTGTCTACTGAGTACTTAATCCAATGGTAATATTGTAGATAAATGATTAGATAGGTTACGATAGGTACGTATGTGTAGATTGTGTACTTATGTAGGTATCAGCTGTACAGGTGCGGTGTTTAAAAAGAAGCTCTGTTTAATAATAAGTTAGTCAAATTAATTTTAAGTTCATACAATTTTTTACTTTGTTATATCACCACCAGCGCATAATATCTACTATTATCTATTTCTGCGCATGATAAGGTTGGCGATCAAAATGGTAATGGAGGATAAAAGTAGATTCCAGTTACCTAATAACAATGAAATAGTGAAGGTTTGGCCATGACCATTCATGATAGACTCATGTTCACGTTTCAGTCAATCAGTGTCGGAGCTACACCACTCTCAAATAGGCGGATCCACAAAATGAAATTAAACTCTATTCTATTTAATTTAAACTTTGGATTAAGTAATCTCATTGGTTGATTTAAATACACTAATTAAATGAAAATAAAAGAAGAATCAAAAAGTTCAGGAAATTCAGCCAATCAAATTTCTTAATCCAAAAGTTTAAGTTCAACGGAATTTAAACTCACTTTGTGGACCCGGCCATAACTCAGCAAGATTCTGAGATTCCTGAGAGCACGAGATTTAACTCTAGAGATTCCTGAGACCAGGAGATTTACTGGAACTATCCTAATTCAGATCAAAATGGCCTAAACTTGAAAATGTCACATTATGATTGCGGTCACGCGAAAACTTCCTTATTGCGGTCATCCAAAAATGGAAGAAACACATAATACTAAAAACCCAAGCTCATGGTTGAATACAGTTCATTCCCTTTGGTGCCGCGTCCATTTTTGTTTAGGACTATTGCACTGTTCGTTCCCCCTCCCTAACTTACCAAGAGCTTCGCCTCTGAATCATGTCAATCTTCCCCAGAGCTTCGCCTCTGAACAGTCGTTACACCTGACCTAAACCTCGTGTGAGGGAATTCTCCACTCATAATAGGATTGAATTCAATGTGATTATTGGTCTATCACAATGTAAACAAAAACATGAGTAATATGTAAACAATGACAACAGACGTGTCTACCTGTATACTGAATGATATACCTATACTTATCTACATAAGTCTATAAATCTTACTTTTGTCTTTATATTGCTTAGAATAGAACCCTGAGTTTTTCCTTATCTTTTTCCAAGATGCATTGTTAAGGATGATGCCCGGAAAACTTATCTGACCGGTTTATTATTCTTTGTCCTTGACAACTAGGCGTTTTGGATTCGCCATTTCTGACGCGGTTGATTTACATTAGGTCTACACTTAGACATGGCACCAAGAACGACACTTTTTTACTGGGTGTGCTATCAACCTAGTTAAGTACTAGTGCTCGATTTCCACTAAAGACCTGCTATTACTCGTATGGTTATACATGTACTAACTTAATTAATTACCTAGGTAAAGTGAAAAAATAGCTTTGGAAAAATTCGGTCCAAAGACGAACGATTTTTATGATTAGGTGAGGTAGAAATATCGAGAAGGTACAAAATTAGGAAGGAAATATTCTTCTGGATGAACAATTTACTCCTAATTGACTTCTATTGAGTTTTCCTTGAGGGGAAAAAATGAAAATTTATATTTGTCACTTTTTTCTCTTACCATTCCTCACTCTTTCCCTTCGCTCTCTCCCCGCCCTCCCTTTTCCCTTCTCATGCCTTTTTCCTCCCTCCGTCCTCTCTCTCTCTTGCTCTCTCTCTCTCTCTTGCTCTCTCTCTCTCTCTCTCATTCTCTTCCCTTCTTTCTCCCTCCTCTTTCTCTTTTCGGAGTGTAATTAGATTTCCTTCTTGACATTTATTTTGTTTATTGGTTTTCATTTTCATTCACGTTTTTCCTTTACCATTTCTTTTTCCTCTTGCTGCATGTTCCTCTCCTCTTCTCTTTCCTTCCTACTCTTCTACCTCTGTCACCCCCTTTACTTTCTAATCCAGAATGAAAACAATCGACTTGGATAAGATATTACAAGGAAAATACCTACCTATCTTGTATTTTTCCTCATGATTTTATTTATAGGTCAGAAGTCATTGAGCGCGTATTTTGTGAGGAAATGTTTGATAGAGGTTTCACAGGTATATTGGTAACTGCTATTATGTTATTTAGTGGAATTTTTAATTGTGCTAAGCATATTTATGTAAATGCTTGTCACAAATATAATCGTTCCCCACAGGTATATTGGTAACTGCTATTATGTTATTTAGTGGAATTTTTAATTGTGCTAAGCATATTTATGTAAATGCTTGTCACAAATATCGTTCCCCAAATATTACACCTAGATAAATTTTATGACTTGACTTGGACTCGAACCACGAACCTACAGATCCAAAGTCCAACGCGTTAACAACTGCACAATTGAGGTTTGTTTCTTTTGTGACGGCGGTTTTACCCTTCATCCGGCGACAATCTGCCACTTCTGCCAGCCTTACCAGCCTTACCTTGACTTACCCTTGCTTGAGTGGGTCCGGGAAAAGCCAGCAGCACGTGATTGTCCAGATGGTCGTATATCCGGATACCAACCACGTGCAACATCTCTTAACTACAGTGATTCATCGGGAACTGGTTCACTCAACGTACTATCGTTCTTTACACCATGAATGCGTGGTTCTAGTTCAGAGTTACGCCATCTCTCTCACTCAAATGTAGAAAGAAAAAGACAGAAAACTCTCGGTCTCGTACAGCATACAGCGTTATTGTTTATTGTATAGGGAACTAAAGAGCGAGTTACAAGTTTTGTAAGAACTACTCTTGAGGAACTAGTTCACTGAAAAGAGTAGTTCATTTTTTTAGTTCAATGAATCTTTGACACATCTCTAAAAGTTACATAAAAAGGTGGGACATTGTGGAAAAGTACAAAAGCTATATTGTTCTCTAGAAAACTTTCCGATGTCTCGTAATCTTATAATGTCATCAATGAATCAGAACCATCACGTAGTCACCTGTCAGACAGCACGTATCTATTATTAAAAACACCTGAAATACAAAATAAAACCCCTTAATGTTTAATGCATTGGGAAATGGTATGATAACATAATTATATATTATTGTGTGTGAATCTGTGAACACACTCAACGCCATTATTTTCTTCACGTGATAAAATCGGATCAGAATCCGTCACGTTTTTTGTACAGAAAATTTTCATTTAAATAAATAACAAAACATGCACGGGGAGATAACAGATAGATAGTTAGTTAGGATAAGTAATTTTCTAATTAAATTTATTAATCGTTTGTCTGATGAGGCTAGTTTTACATCTTTATACCGCTGCACCGGCACCGGTTTAACAGTAATAGTCAATTAATTTCGAAAATAAAAAAACAACTGATGACTAAATTAGTAAAGTGGATACATTCAGTCATACAGACATAAAACGAAATGAAGTATACGTAAGTACTTAAGTAGTGATTTATTAGTCAGCGACTGTCAGCGTAGAACTAGTTGTCCCATTATGCTAACTGTGAGAATATTGAACCCCATCAACTTTCCCAGTCAATGAATTTCTACAAAAGAAAACGAAATGGGGTTTAGTGGGTGGAGGATGGTTGGCCCGAGTGTCTGATCTATTTGAAGTTTGAACCCCACTGCCACTTTAAGAGGGACTAATAATGTTTACGGTTAAATTTGTTGAACTCCAGATATAGGAATAGGTACAGAGTGTTCCGGTTATGGCAAAGTTGTTAGGGTGGTATCGAGTGAAATCCAGGAGAGAGCAAATAGGAGTAAAACAATTAATCCCTTGGTTTGGCAGATGGGTTGTGAAACACTGTCGTTATTGCTTCGAATTTCATGGTACACCCCAGCGTCTCTGATGGAGTGACATTGGCTTCAGCTTTACCCACTCAGTTGAGTTGTATGTGGAGTACTTTCCAGCAACCTTATCTCATGTTCTGTCATGTGTCTTTCTCATGTCCACTAGTGACAAGTGTAGGGAGTTGGGTTTTTTAACATAAGCACCACATCAACAATATTTTGAAGCGTAGGACGCTGAGACCTTTGGGATTCCCTTTTCTATTCTACATAGTTAGCAAATTCTTGTATTGGCAGTGTAGAGTTTGGGCCGGCCCACTTGGGCATCATTTTGTAATTTGATTAGCATTTGTTACAACCTTGAACAAATGTATGGAAAAGTGAGAAGTTCGTTCTTTGCTCTTCTGAAATTGTTAGCACCACAGATTCACACACAATTATTACTATGTTATTATACCATTTCCCAATGCATTAAACAGTAAATCAACCAACATCAATCTACACCTTAGCAGCTTAAAGTGCCTAAGACATGTCACAGCCGTCAAGCTCTAATTTGTCACAAATGTATTGGGCGTTTGAACCACCGGGACTCATGTAATTTCCTAATTTGGTTAGCACAAGTAGCAGCAACTTTAGACAAATAAATGTCTTCGAGTTACTAACACAGTTTGAACCGTCTAGTCTTATTTGGTTCAACTTGGTTTGTTTTAATAAATTATTAAGTACACCTACGTAGGTATGTTATTTTATTTAATAAAATCATTAGGTAGCTGTTAATACAGATATGTACATTTGTACATAAGTAAATTGAAGGGAGCCCATTTCAAACTTCATCGTTGTAATTGTTTCTTATTTTACATGCCTATCCGGGAAAATTGTTCAAGAAATTTCCGCTCTGTGCTCTGAAACTCTAAACCCAAAATCGCTGATCTTAAATTGTTAGTGCTGCCAGATTAGCACTATGCATTAGTTTAGTCTGCGGGAGTTAAGGGACTTTTCAGTCTCATTCTGGCAGGATAAACAAGGTATATTCTATTCTTTTAGCAGGTTGAGGAACACTGCTCTCATTCCTAGCCTGTCGAAATGACACATGTCCTACTCTACGCTAATATACATAGGCACCTAAGTACAAATAATCTTAATTTCTATCAAATCCATCTACTCATCTTTTATTCCTTCGTGCTTAGTTCCTAGAACGAACGCGGCGCGTCACAAAATTTTAAATTTCCCAAGGAACCAAGCACCAAAGTAGCAATACTAACGTCAGAACACTTACGCATAGGTTCCCAGTATATGACCACGGGCGATTTTTAGTGTCCAATAATCAATCTATATTTGCGATATTGCCACAGTACACAATACTGGGCAAGATTCCACATGGTTATTACACCTATGTGGGAATTAAAAAAGCATTAGACAATAATAAAATTCTATTTTAAAGTGTCCCAGGGCAAGTCACCCTTATTGGTATCGGTGGTCATAAAGTTGTCTAATGCTTTGTCTAACACATTTCATTGTTGTACCTTCAAGTTGTCTAACACATTTCATTGTTGTACCTTGTAACACAATGGAAATTTTGCACAGGTCACGACTTTTACACACAAACGTCTCTAGTCCCTACTTTATGCTCATTTAGCTGTATCTAGCTTTCCATATTCAGAATTATCGAAGAAATACCCATTTCTAGGCTATGTTAATGCTGTATTCGT